>NC_139656.1:24236707-24319207 GCF_951799395.1 Argentina silus | reverse complement strand
CACGGGCGAAATCAGGACGATTCGCCGATTGGTGGATAAAGACCCCATAAGGCAAATGCTGGTCGTTCTGGTCAAGGACAACGGTCAGCCGCCCCTCTCGGCTACAGTTTCCATCATCATGTCAGTTGTTGACAGCGTGCCAGAATCGCAGCCTGATTTCGGCGACCTCGCGCTGAGCCCGCAGTACCGCTCGAACCTCACGCTGTACTTAATAGTGTCTCTGGGCGCCATCTCGTTCACGTTTCTGCTGGCTATTATTGTCCTGGCTGCGATAAAGGGATACAGGGACAGACATTCCATTCGGGGATACAACTTCTCTCAAGGTGGGTGCTGCGGGTTTCAGTCAGAGGAGTCTACCACTGATGTGATGAAGAAGTCCAATTTAAACGTGCAGATATCCACAGGCGCCAAAGGATCCACCAACTGCGTGGAGGCGAATGTTAACGGCCCCCTTTCTCAGGCATACTGCTACAAGATGTGTCTGACCCCGGAATCATCCAAGAGCGATTTCATGTTTCTAAAGCCATGTAGTCCGATAACGGTAACTCCACAAAACAACGCCAAGAGTGCAGACTACCCCACATCGGGTTGGAGCCCACCAGACCGCAGTCAGCTAGTGAACAACGGAGCCACAACTCCGAATGAGGTAAAGGCTGTTCCAAATGAAATGCCTTATGCTATTTGCATCTTGGTTTTTGATGATAATCGTTTAATAGAGCAAACACATTGGCCAAAACTCTTCCAAATATGTTCCACGTGTTTACGCACCAGGTTAATTACATACAAATCCGTAATCATAGCCCATGTTACATTTGAAATAAAAATATGAAAATATGCATGATGATTTTCTATTGAAATGGAGTAAATAACATCAGAGGCGAGACTCAATTATAATCTACTAGGAAACTTGAAAAACGCATACAGATGTAGCCAATAATATAGCCTAATATAGTATAATAACATAATATACAATATAATACGAAAACTATCATCCTCTTCATGAGATGTTATATTTATAGGCTCATATTAAGAGAGAGAGCATGTCAAGTATTCCGTTTAGATAAGCAAAAACAATTCTTATTCTAATTTTGCCTCAGAAATCTAGAAATAGCTATTCATAGTTCGGTTCACCAAGAAGCTGACTTTGCAAAGCCTTGAGAGTTAATAGAGCATGACATCCATAGTTTGGAGCGCATAAATAATGAATAGCATACAATAAAAAAAATACAACAAAAGTTAATAATGAAATTAAGAAATATAATCTGCATTTACATAATCTGCATTTACAAAACAGTACATTTAGACATGCATATGCATACCTATTTTCCTGCCAGAGGATGGTGGTTCCTTATAATAAATATATTATATATTATGTATTTATTATAAGGAACTCTATAGACTCTAACTCATCCCTCCCAAGGGTTTCCCCATCGTGCCACTGGGGGGCAATATCCACAAGTACTGCAAAGTCCTGTCCTGTACTGTGAAGACCATTTAAGATGTTCCTTCTTCTCATCCAAAACCTAATTCTAGTGATGTGATATTTAATGCAGTAGATGATTCTGTCTGTAGTTGAATAACTAACACTAAGTTAAATTATTTGTAAGAGCTATGTACCCAACCTTATCCAAGGTTTTGGATAACACTATTTTCCTATTTACTCTGCTTATTTGTTATTAATTAGGCCTAATTAGTGGCAACAATTGATCCTTTCTGGCAATTACTTGAAATCGGTTTACCTAAACTGTAACTTCTAACAACTGACACTTTCTGGTATTTTGTACAATAAATCCCCAATTGACCTAGCTAGTATTAGGTAACAAGCATGCACTTATATTGTTACTGTGCAGTAGTCCAGGGGACCAAGTTTCCTCATTTGACATTATGAGGTTTTGCTAAGCTCTGCATTCTTGATTTTGCAGCTCAAGCAAGCAAACAAGGACTGGACATTGACAAAAAACTTACGGAACTCAGTGCACTTGAGGTGAACAAAATATCTGAAAATAACATACACATACACATACACATACACATACACATACACATACACATACACATACACATACACACACACACACACCCACCCACCCATCCACCCACCCACCCACACACACACACACACACACACACACACACACACACACACACACACACCCCAGTGTGTGGTGATTGTAATTCATTATGTATCCTTCTCTTTCCACAGCTATAGCTCTGTAAACATGGAGAGAACACCCCCTCGTCGACCTCAGCAGGATCCAGACGGTTTCTCCTGTCCTGTTGCACCGCAGTATTGGACTTGGGGCAGTCACATGCATGGTATGTAGACTATGAACCAACAGTGATAAAGAATAATGAACACTGAAAGATGAATACATACATGAGAGATAAGCTGTCTGGAGCATTGAAACCAAAACATGGCAGGAAGACATATCAACATATTATTAACTGTGAAATTACTAACCAATGTGAGATTATATAATATTGCAACCTTTATTTACATGAATGGATTGTTAGTTCATGGAGTTGCATTTAGGTGTTTTCAGTGGCAGGCAGGTTGCAATCAGACCTTAGACTCAACATTGCTGCAAAACAGAAAATAAATGACTTTAATTAACACACCCCATTTCTCTGATACACTATGCCATGGTTTATTGTTGCAAAAACCACACAGACTTATCTTACACCTTCTCTTTGGTGATTGTGCTTTGACAACAGAATACAAGATGTCCTCACAAGTTGGAGGGGTTCCAACTCGTTCGTGGACTCCAAGGTACACCCAATCACACTCTGCACAGCCACCACCTGACTACCAGCATAATGTATACATTCCTGGGACACCATCTGGATACTGCACACTGAAGCCAGCACCCAGAGGTGAACTGGATGTCTACAACTCCTTCTCTACATTTGGAAAGAAGAAGAGGTTCATCTCACACTATGACCCGAGAGAGGACGGCCTGATCAACAATGACTTTTTTAAATGAATACAGCAGAAGAGACTATGCATATAATCAAAGACAATATTCTGTCAATGTGAATTAGAATTATTATTGGAACTAATGGTTCATATCATCAACCCATAAATAATGACCCTTTGTATGTGTATGTGATGAAATTCAAATGTTATAGTTTATATATAATCTGTTTCAATCCAGGCTCCCTCGACTGGCCCATATGAACACCTAACTAACAACATGGCAGCACGGTATATCTGTCATATTGTAATGCTGTCATTCGACAGTAGCTACTCATATCATTCAATTCAGAGCCATATATGCATATATCTATATGACTTTGATCATGTGCAATCCTGGTTTATAATGCTGCATGGTGCTATTAGTACTGGATGGTGATTGATGAAGGCGGTGGTGAAATAAATAATTGATGTTTATATTGAGGGGATACTTTTGGACAGTATGAATACCTGTGTTGTTAGTGATGGAAATGATGATGATGTTGATGATGATGATGATGATGATGATGATGATGATGATGTGATGACCCTAGCCTGCTCCAACATGTTCTGTTATGACAGAGTTCAATAGCATGTATCTCAACATATATTGTACTTTAATATCCATTGTTTTGACCCGCCTAGATTCATGAACATTTGTAGTATGTATAAAATCTGAAATAATTGCTGACCATCGTATTGTATTTTTGTGACAAATGTCGCCCATTTTTGGTACTGGTCTACAACAGAAATACCAACATACAAATGTTATCAATTTCCAACAATTTATTGATAAGTTATCATCCACACTATAGGCCTCTGTCTATATTTTGCGGCGCTGTCCAAACAAGGAGGTGCTGAATTCGCTATTCAAGACTTGTTGCCTTAACGTTGTTAAAAGGTCTACGGTTGAATTTAAAATCCTGCAGATGACATAAATGGTGTTTCGCCTTCCCATCTAAAACACTTGATTACACATGACGAACTTTAGAAACTGGCTTTACCCATTATCTCAAACTAGTTTAGGTTTATGGCTTAGCCTATAGCATTTATACCTGCATTTCAGGTAACTTCTTAATTTGTAACTTCATTATGACATTCATAGTAAAACATAGGCTAACTATTTTGCATTGCACACACCATGTCGCTGTTCCATTACGAAAAGTGACGACTACCCAGCTGACGTCATCACGATTGGGAGAGGAACGAACTGCAGTTACGCCGCGTGGAGGCTTGGGATGAAATCCACCTGACAGAGGAAAATGGAACCGAATATCTTTCAACATCAGCTATAGTCAAACGATTTAAAGACATTCGGATGTGACTGACTGATACGAGTGTTATACTTATAAAATTTTGCAATAATGGCACTAACCGTTTTATCTATGAGGACAAGATGCGTCGCGATTCTCTTTGTATTCAGTGTTATGTGGGGAATTGCTTTGTCCATTACTCGCTATTCTATTCCCGAGGAAATGCAAGAAGGCTCCGTTGTTGCAAACTTGGCTACGGATTTGGGACTCGACGTTCGCAGTCTGGTTGAACGCATGGCAAAGCTTGATATTATCCACAGTAAGAAATATCTGGACATTAACAAAGAAACGGGAGAGCTGTACATACTCGAGAAGATAGACAGAGAATACATATGCACAAGTAAGACAACCTCTTGTTTTCTGAAAATGGATGTCATATTTGAAAATCCTATTCGCATTTTTAACGTTGAGCTGGAAATAATGGACATTAATGACAATGCGCCTATTTTTCGAAGGGAGACAATGCACTTGGATATTTCAGAAGCTACTGCTCCAGGAGAGAGATTCTCTTTAACAAATGCTGTGGATGCAGATGTTGGTGCGAATTCTATAAAGACGTACTATTTAAGCAAAAGCAAGTCTTTTACAATTGATATACAAACGGGAAGTGATGGCTCTAAATATGTAGATTTAGTTCTTAATAGTAATTTAGACCGAGAGGACCAGGCAGTGCATAATTTGATACTAACCGCTGTAGATGGTGGGGTCCCTGCGCGCTCAGGCACAGCCAGCATTATCGTTAGGGTTCTGGATATCAATGACAACGCCCCCTTTTTTAACCAGCAAACATACGCAGTGAATATTACTGAAAACTCCCCGATTGGAACTCTGGTAATGAAGTTGAACGCAACAGATTTGGACGAGGGCCCAAACGCAGAGATGATATACTCATACACATTATACACGTCCGAAAAGACACAGGAAAAGTTCTCTCTCAATTCGAATACTGGAGAAATCAAGGTGAAGGATGTAATTGATTTTGAGGAAAGTCAAAGTTTTGAGATGCATATACAGGCCAAAGACAAAGGATCGAATCCGCTATCCGGAGAGTGCAGAATAATGGTGTATATAACCGATCTGAATGACAACTATCCCGAAGTAACCGTTAAATCTTTTAAAAGCACGGTTAAGGAAGACGTTGCCATTGGAACATTAATAGCAGTGATCAGTATCAACGACAGGGACTCGGGGGACAATGGTGAAGTTGAACTCACTTTGAATCAACAAGCATTTTTACCCTTCGTTCTTAATAAATCTTCGGAAGATTACTTTGCTCTTCTTGTTTCGGAACCCCTGGACCGAGAGATGATTCCCAGCTATGACATCACCTTTATAGTCACTGATAAAGGCAGACCTCCCTTATCTGAGAATGAGACAATCACCTTGGAGATTCTGGATGTCAACGATAACGCGCCAGTATTCCCCCAGTCGTTCTACTCAATCCACGTAGTGGAGAACAACTCGCCTGGGGCGCTGTTGACGTCACTCAGTGCTTTTGACCCGGATCTCCATGAAAACCAGTATCTGGTATATTTCATTATGGAGAAGGAGATCATAAACACATCTATGTCTATGCTATTCTCCATTAATCCAGAGAACGGTAATCTTTACGCACTGAAGACCTTTGATTATGAGAGAGAGAGGGAGTTCCTTTTCCACATTGAGGCGAGAGACTCTGGTGTTCCTCCACTCAGCAGCAATGTGACTGTCCACATCACCATTGTGGACCAAAATGACAACACCCCTCTCATTGTGTCACCATGGCGCGCACAGGGCTCTGTCATCGAGGAGGTCATCCCGAGGTCCACTGATAAGGGATACTTGGTGGCCAAAATAATCGCCATTGACGCAGACTCAGTGCAGAACTCACGGGTCACATACCAAATTCTACAGATCAGTGATTCTACGCTTTTCAATTTAGATCAGTACAATGGAGAAATCCGGACTTCGAGAATGTTCAGTTATAGGGACCCGCGTCA
Source organism: Argentina silus (assembly GCF_951799395.1). Classification (NCBI taxonomy): domain Eukaryota; kingdom Metazoa; phylum Chordata; class Actinopteri; order Argentiniformes; family Argentinidae; genus Argentina; species Argentina silus. The sequence continues at coordinate 24,312,962 of NC_139656.1, read as the reverse complement.
TCAGCGGCTGGTCGTTGTCGCCAAAGACAATGGAGACCCCTCTCTCTCCGCCACAGTAACCATCAAGATTTCAACAGTAGAACATGTGGTGACATCCTTTTCAGATACGACTGAGGTGCCTTTAGAATATGATGTGTTCACAGACTTGAACCTGTATTTAGTGATTGGTTTGGGTTCGGTGTCCTTTCTGTTACTGATCACCATATTGGTGATCATCGTGCTGAAGTGTCAGAAACCGAAGCCTATCAAGATGCCTGTTCCACAGAATAGGAACAGTGTGATAAGCAGGAACAGTTATGTCAGCCAGAGGAGCTCCACCATTGCAGATTCTACCCTGATATCCAGTGATGCCTACTGGTACAGCTTGTTTTTAGCAGAGACCAGGAAGGGCAAGGTGGTGGTTCGGCAGCCCATAGTACCCAAGGGAGCAGGGTACTTTGTGTCCAGTATACCCAGGAGCACGGGGCCCACTGAGACCAGTGACTCAAGAGCATCTACGCTACAGGTAGGCATGCCTCTGAAATGTATAGGCTTTAAAGCCGCAATCCGTAATTCGAAAAAAAAAAAAGAACTGTCGAAAAGAATTGAGGAATGGGGTTGGAGAAATGTTATCACTCTCAAATAATATATGCCAATTAGCTGATGCTTTTATCCAAAGCGACTTACATTGCAGTGAGTGCATACATTTCAGTATATATGGTCCCAGCAGGAATCAAACCCACAACCTAAGCGTTGTTAGCGCCATGCTCTACCAACTGAGCCAACAGAGGACCATAGACAGAAGATATACAGTGTGTGTCCATTCATGTTGTTTGTAAACTGCCTTATATTTTGGGGATGCAATAAGACAGTTGTATTACGCTCATGAGGCTATCTATTAGTAATATTCTTCAATAATAAAATGGTTATATATCAAACATTTATATATCCAACAACAGCTTCACAAATTACGGATTGTGGCTTTACAATCTAGGGCCTCATAAGAAATGCATCCCATCTCCTTTTTTCTCCCATGGTTTGATTGGGTGGTAACATTTGTGTCACAGCAGTGATTATGTGTTTTATAACACAGCATATTTTAACTGAACAACATTTTTACCAACAAATATTTCATTAAGGGGAGAGATTGTGGATTTCTACCTAGCCAGTGCACCCTCCTCATGCTAGTCTCTCTGAGGATGGTGTCCCAGCTAGTTTCTACCATGCAAGAAGACTGGTCTCCTGACTCACTTCACAATGTCATATTCCTCAGAGGAGAGCCTGAACCCTGTGCCACCTCACTGGGCTACATTAATTATGTAAACTGACCAGTTAATCCCCTCTCCTTTAATGAAAGGCTACTGTTATGTGCCCTGTAATAGGGTATTTATACCCACATATTTGATTTTTATTCTTGCAAATATGTTTGAGGTTTATTTGAGGTGAGATGAATAATTCTTCTCAGAACTGTCATCTATGTATTGAATATGTCTGCAGGTTTTATTATGTTGTCTTAAGTCGTGGTGTATTTATGTGGTGTTCTACAAGGTTATAGCTCTTACTGTGTAATTATTATGCAGACAACAACACAAAGACTATTTGCCTTTGGTTTGCCCTGCAGTATTTCACTCTACTAAGGCTTTGCTTGGTTTGCTTATTGAAGTCATTGAGCCATACTAATTCTCAGTCATGTTATGCCACTTCCTTTCATGGTTAGCACACGCAATTTTAATAACAAGAAAGGGTTTCCATGAATGTCTGTCTGGTATTGTTTCAGACATAACCACAGTTTGGGGTAGATTCCAAATAAAGCCTGAGATTTGTTAATATGAAATGAAAGTAACCCAGAACATACTGTATTTAGTTTCTGAACGCCTTGCCAGTTACATACAATGCAAACGAGCTTCACAGGTAGGCCTGAACAATAGATAGAAGAGTGTATTCATCAGGTAAATATATGATATGACACAGCTCTTAAACACTTGTGTGTTTACCCTAATTACTTTTTTTGCAGATGTCTGTCTGTCTAGGTACACATCTTCTTTTCAGGTTGAAGTCCAGGAGGCTGTTTTTTTGTTTTCTGTTAATTTGAATTCTGTTCTGAATTAGGAACTACGCAGAATCTCCTCTCAATATGATTGACGCAATTGACATGGCATGAAAACTGATTGGACTGTTATAAATGTTGACTTAAAATTCATTTGATTGTAGGAAAGGATTGGAATGTGTGTGAAAGTCAAAACACTCTTTTTCTCATCATTCAAAAGTGTGTGTGTGTGTGTGTGTGTGTGTGTGTGTGTGTGTGTGTGTGTGTGTGTGTGTGTGTGTGTACGTATGTGTGTGTGTGCGTGTGTGTGTGTGTACATCCATGCGTGTTTGTTGGACTATGACCATTGAACCTGTCTCTTTTTCTATTCTTAAGTACTCAAAATGAAAGGAAGCCCATTCTACAGCTGGAGGTATGCTGGTTGCAGATTACATGTTGTGGGAGCACTGTGATTGGTGTAGCAGAAACTAGAAATGCGTTTCTCAGTCTTCCTTTTTTTTGTGAAATTTACTCTGTTCTGCTCTAATGATTGGACGTCTAACTGCCATTCATATCATCTAAAATGATATCAGGCCTTTGGTGTCCATATTCCATCTCAGCCTGTGCTGAAAGAGTCCAGTTTCCTTTTTTCAAAATAAGGCTTGGATTATATAATGTCAGCAAAGAGCAGACAGACCTTAATTCTCAGAGAGGATACAGAGAGAGCTGGATGAATTCCCGGTCTCTCTCTTTTCTCTCGTCCTTTCCCTGTCCCCCTCCCTTGACACACACAGCACACTCTCCTTCCCACTGACCTTCACTGAAATGCTTCTGTGAGCTATGAATATTAGATTGGCAAATCTCTCTATTGCAGGAAACCAATCACTCACTGACAGCTGAGATTAGGCCTAAAGTGGCTGGCACAGGTCAGAGCAGTAATGGTAACATGAGGTTTGTTTGGCAGAGACTCAGGTTAAAGCAGTAGCACAGATAAAGGATGCTATTAAGGTATGCACTGTCCTGAGGTCTCAGCACAGACTCACACCCACACATCTTCATCCATATGTTAGTTCTGCCAATGTACCTGTTGCATTAGTACCATTAGTTTAAAACAAGGAGTAATGATGAAAGGATGACCTGCTCAAAGCCTGTCTCAGCATGGTGTCAGACAGCAGCCACCAGAAACTGTGGCGTCTATTGCCATAACCTATATAGAGCCCTGCACGCACGCACGCACGCACGCACGCACGCACGCACGCACGCACGCACGCACGCACGCACGCACGCACGCACGGGCACACACACACACTGGAGCTATCTATCCTCCACTCCCCCACACTGTGATGTGCATGTCTCAATGATACATGATACATGTCTCCCTTTCTGTTTCCCTATTTTTGTCATTTGTTTGTTTTTATTCAAATTTCCCTTGCTTGTTTTTTTTTTTTAACCTGGCCTAGATTCACTTGATTGAAGTATTTTAATTTGGCCTGATATTCAATTTCTGTCGGGATGAAAAAGAGAATGATGAAAAAGAAAACGTAGACAATTTCATGGAATTCACCATGCACAACATCCTGTATAATCCGGAGGCATGATATTTATTAAGTACACCCAGAAATGAAGTGTCTCAGTACCTGCAATCCACCTATGTTTGATTGATGGTGGCAGTAACCAGTCAAGCCCCAGTTGAGGGATACCAAGTTACAATTGCATGAATTGTGACTCTCTATAGGCTGTCAGTCAAGTTAACCCCCTCCTATCTTGGCTAATAGTATTTTCTATTTATTGGCAGGAGTCCAGCAGTGACCTGCCATGACATCATCACTTCTTCGTGGGGGTATTCCACAGGGAAACAGAGCAACACCAACACGCCTCTGTCAAGCACTGGAATCCAACAGTTACCTCTGGGGGCAGCTCATCTAACCCTCTGCCGAAACACACCACACCAACCACCTCAGCAACTGTAAACTACCTTTGGTATCCTCCATCAAGCATGAATCTGCATGGCTACATCAATAGGTACTTGTATTTAAAAATCATCAAAAAGACGAAAGGAACTTCAGACACTTTCAGAGGTTTTTTGGACAAAATCAGAGTGACATCATTGTGGATATGCCTTCCCTGGAACCTTTGAAAGTAATCTTAGGACCGGACACTCCTTCTCTTCCAACATCCTTGACTACCTTACTTCTACAGGACGAATCAACAAATTTGATGCAAAAGAGAACGCTGTCATGTCTTTCAGGGGTTTCCTCATCATTGCAATGTCATTATGAGTCATTAGTAGCAAATTGTGGTATGTGTATCGTTTCACACACACCCTCAGAAAACAAAACAAAACAGCATTAAACAATACGATTCAATGTGAAAAGAACCAGGGTAAACATATTCTTCCATAAATCTCTGTTCAGGTGTGAAAGTGTAGCCGCCTTTTGTTTTTAGAAATGTGATTTGCCATATTTCATCAGTTATGTTTTTTTTCTATTGAATGTTCTGAGTTATGTATTCAGACCCAGAGCATCAGCCAATAGTATTGGATGATTCACTTCTTGAGACATGTCACGAGACATGCATGTTGAGTTGCTAATGATAAGATATATTTTAGACCAAACGTATCTCAATTCTATCATTCTATGAGTCAGTCAGGAGAGAGGTATCCCATGGTGCTACACTACACTACACTGCAGGCAGGGATAATTCTCACCGTTCAAACATGCGTTTGAAGTGGCATTCTACCTTTCACCCTCAGCTTGTCAATACAAAGCACATAATTAATAACTTTTACTGTGAGAATCATGTCCTGGGAACATCTCAGGACAGCAAGAAATACCAGTATTTATCCCTTGCCCGCTTAAACAGCCTGTGAGGTTAATAAACATCTGTACCACTTACATAAAAGGGTTTACGTCATAGCACCTCATATCTCCGTCTGAGCTCTCTCAACCTAACTTGCACAGGCCTCTGCCAGGCTTCTATTGCCGCCTATTGAATCCAATGTTCCAGTGTTCCTCTCACTGTGAAAACAACCTCAGAGAATCAGCCTAGGGAGAAAGCGATGTAACACAGGGGGTCTTTGAAGAATAAACCATGTATACTATAAATGAAAAATTTAATGTTTCAAAAGAATAAGACTGTTTAAAACAAAAAAAGTATTTATTAATGTGTTTTGGAGATGTATTTATGTTTGGCATGGTACAATACAATACCCTGGCCATGTTTTTAAGGTTTACAATGTTTTATGAATTTTCATGTTTTTATGGAATATTTGACCGAATGATTCTTAATGCTGCTTTTTATGTGACTTACTCAAGTGCATTTTGTGCTGTATGATATTGGTTGTGCAATACATCAAATGTTGTTTTATTTGATAAAGTGTACATTCTAAATTATCACTCAAATGTTAACGGAGAGCTCCACTGCATAAAATGTAGCCAAAATGGTACTTTCTTCTAAGTGTAGCTCCTCCTTCTGCAGGACTCTAAAGCTTAGAGATTTCATGCAAGTCATTAGGTCCTGGGCATGAGAAAGTACAGACAGCAGTATGCTGAAGAATGAAGATTGGAAAGGGACAGAGAAAACGGGCCAGAGAGGGGGGTGGGGGGTGGGGGGTGGGGAGAGAGAGACAGAGCGAAAGAGAGATTATGCTATTCCTTTGAGGTCAGTACTTGACCTCAAGTCCTGTACTCACAATCCACCCGATCTTCCATTTCAAATGAAGACCACTTCAACTTACTGTAAATACTGTGTATGTCAATCATAGTTTCAAGAGAAAAAAACAAAGACTGACATTCCTACTCACAGTTATTTGTACCGAATACAGACCTGGTTGCACCACTGAAATACCACGCTACAGACTGTAATTTACCCTCCCTTTTTCTCTCTCCCCCACTGAAACCCTATCTTTCTTTGTGGTACACAACCTCTCCCCTCACTGTGGGGCTCTGGGGTTTATCCCAAATTTGGGTTTAAAAAATATACTACAACTAAACACAAACCTAATGTGCTCGGTATGTGCATTAGAACAGAGCATGTGATTGGAGGAGAATGAGATAATGGTGCTTTATCCAGATTTCCAAGTCATGATTATTACCAGGGATAAGATGCCATCTGGATTGACTTAGATCCCAGGCACTGACGAGAATCTCCTGAGCAGCCATTGGCTAGGCGATGTGACCTGAACCAGAGCTCGACTTTGAACAGATGTTCTAGGAGAACCGATGGATGGGTTTAAACCTGGATCTGTATAACTACATACAGATCAGCATAACTACTTTATACTTTGTGTTTTTTGATACTGTATACTTTTGATATCTGCTGTAAGATGTGTACTGTGTTTGATGGCACAGGGGGTGTTTGCGCTGCTTGCTTGGTACCATGCAGATGTGTCTGTTTGTCTATTTTGTGTAGACTGCTTATCCTTGCATTTTAATTCTGCTGTCTGACTGTATCTGCCTATCTCAGCATCTGCCTCTCTGAGGTGTCCTTTCTTACAGGGGTGAGTGGGTGCACAAGCCCGACTGGCAGTTGACTTCAAGATGGTGTGGGAGAGAATGGCCTTGCTTCGAATTTTTTTATTAAAAAACATGTTTTGATGTTGTTTCTGTTGCTTAAGTGTTCTTGTACAGTAGGTGCAGATGTGAATAAAGCTTTAAGATCTGAGCTTCTCTGTCGTATCTCTTCTGAATGGCAGAGTTGAAGTTGTCGATGGTGATAGGATTCTTCCACCTCCCCGCTTGTACATGCTGACCCAGTTTCCCCCTCCTACGTGCTAAATCAAAACTGAGGAAGAGGAGCCAGCAGTTCAGATCAGAAAAGTAGACGGTAGAGTTCTTGTGGTGATTATTTATCTTATTTTATTGACAGCCCGCACTGCACAGCCCGACCCTGATGTATGCTCTCATGTTAGGACAACACATACTGTAGGTTCAACCCTGCACACCACTGCAGATGATTGATGGGAGTAGGCTGGCTGCCAGAAATGACCCGGCACCTAGGAAACAGTTGCCATGACAACCGCACCACCTTCCTGTGATTACAGAGGAGGGAAGGGAGCTTATCATGAATACCCGGCTTTCTATTTTCTCTCCCTCACTCCCTCTCTCATTTGCTCTGTCTCAATCTACCACGTTGCTCAAATGAAACCGGCTGCTCTTTATAACACATCCTCTTCCTATGTGTGTGTGTGTGTGTGTGTGTGTGTGTGTGTGTGTGTGTGTGAGCTGACTGTTGTTGAGTGTTGAGCAAGATCCCAATGCATTTCACCATGTCAATTACGGCTGTATGCAATGTACGTGACAAATACAATTTTATTTCATTTGATTTGATTTTTGTGTGAGTGTGTTTCAATATTTCTGTATTTGATTGTCTTTTTATATGATATAAAGGGACATTAACCTTGATCAATAATACTGTTTTGTACCTCATTATTCAGTAAGCCTTGGACTAAACATATTCAAGTTGCTGCAGTGTGCTCCAGTTTCAACTGTCTCAGCACCTTCTATCTGCAGCGGCAACCCCCACAACCCTCTTCTATCTCCCTCCCTCCCTCCCTCCCTCCCTCCCTCCCTCCCTCCCTCTCTTCCTCTCTCGCTCTCTGTCACACACACTCTCTCTCTCTCTCTCTCTCTCTCTCTCTCTCTCTCTCTATCAGTCTTCTCAATGAGAGAGACAGCTTACAGTTCAGTGACCCGCCTTGAACTTGTTACCATGGAGACGACCTGCCATTATCAAACAGCGCAGAAAAAAGAAAGAGGTAGAGAGAGAGGGAGCTGTAAAGGCCGAATTTAGGGCTTCCATGTAACTTGAAGGGCCGCTATGTTACCATACGGCTATTTTCATTAGGAAAACACAGATATATATACATTTAAAATGTATAAGATATATTTTTCTTTCCCCTCATAGACAATAAAAATACAAAGTCAGTGAAAAGACAAAACCATTCGATCTATAAGCTTCTGCTTGGAGTTGGTCATCCCTGCATTAGCTCTGATGTATTGTTTTAACTTCCAACCAAACAGACACGGAAGCCTATCAGCTACTCTTATCAACAATTAGATGTGGGCATTTGTGCTTCAGAGGGCATAATCAGACATGCATGGAGAAAGTGTGTGTTTAATGGCATTTTTTTCTGTTCTTGGTCTACACGTCCACCAAGACACAGAGTATCAACTTTTGCTGTTATATTAATGGGCTTTACGCAAGTTCTATGAGTTGTCCGACCTCTACAGGCACCTCAAACCCTCACTACGTCAAAATATACACCCTCCTCTATTTTCAATATCAATATGACACTTATTCACTGTGGAATTTCAAAGATATAGGTCCGGAGACCAGAGGTCTAGTATGCTTCTATTCCTTCAGAATGACCACTTTTATATGAGTTGTCTTATACTTCTACAGGAAATTATGACATACCCTCCTCAAACCCTCACAATGTCAAAATATACACCCTCCTCTATTGTCAACATTAATATGATACATATTCACTGTGGAATTCCAAATATATTGATGGAATTCCAAAGACAGAGACCAGAGGTCTAGTATGCTTCTTTCCATAGCCTTCAGAATGACATGGGGCTGTTGGCATGTTAAAGGTAGCCTCTTCTTCTCTGTCGGTTATCTCAGACACAACGCCTGTAAAACGTATACGCCATTCGGCATGTGAGACCCCCCAAAATTATCCAATGTGATTAGTTCTGATTCAAAACACTGTGGAAACACATCAGAAATATACAACATGTTATTTACATAAAATGTTTACAGTATGGTATAGTTGTTTTCTTTTGGAAGGCACATAAAGCGACATGTCAATGATTGTGTAGGCAACGTTTTCATCAATAGCAAACACTTTTGAAATGTAACCAATCTCACATTCATAGACGGAGCTATGGGTGCAATGACTGACCATCCCTGAGATCAAAATGATAGTTTTAACCATGTTTTGAAGCTATACAGTGTTTGTTTACAAACAGTGCAGTAAAACAAGCTTATATTTCAGGGTCTGATGGGCTATGACAGTTGAACTAAGCTCATGAGGCATTTATGATTTATATTCTTCAAGAGTCAATGGCTATATATCATACAAGTCCAAAAAATACCATTGCAGCTTGTTCATGTGATACACTTAGTCTATACTGGGCTGTACCAGTTGAACATGTTTTACAGCAGGCTAAATCCTTGTACAGTACAACCCGTGGATGGTTCTGTGGCTGCACCACTCATACCTCTTCACTCTGTCTTCCCTAAAGCTTTCACCGGATGACTCACATTGCAGAAATCAATTCTAAATGGCCTTGGAGAGGGTTAGGGTTTTGATGTTACAGACAAATTACACCATAAGTATAGACGATGCACTACTATATACATTTCCATTACAGTTTAGCCCTCTAGATATTACAGTAATCTAAAAAATTGATTCAAATTCAGAGATCATCTGAATTTAAAAATAGCACATATACTGTATGTTTCTTTGTCACAAGGGTGTTTTCTTGTTTCATGTTTTTCATGCTTTCAGGGGTTTATAACAACAGTGTAACAACTGCATTAGGCTATGCCCATGGATTTTGGATATCTCTCACATATCAGCAGTGGAGAAGTTAAAGCAAAGCTGTGGTAAAGGGTCATGTGAAGGTAAGGAGGACTACTGAGCTTCTCTTTTTCTCTCATCTCTGTTTCCCTCTGCTTTTCCTTCCTTCCTGCCTTCCTCATCCTGCCTCTCTCAACTGTACTTTCTCTCTCTCCACTTCCATGGTGTAATTGAGGAATTCCCTGTGTCAAACCCAGACACAATTACGTTCCCATCATGATGTAGCTCACCACTGTGCTCATCATGCAACTAGGTTTGAGGATGGCAGTGTGTAGTGTAGGCTTATGAGGTGTGTCTTCTATGCAGACAATGAACCACTGGGGGGAGCTCTTAAACCATGTATCGCCAAGAGTAGCAGGATGAAACATTCATTCAGTGTTGTACCAAGCTGGACTAAGTGTGAATGATTATACCTCCAAACTCCTAGAGTGCACATTGGAATATTGAGTTGACCATTGCATAGCTGGCATAGCTGATTGACTGACAGTTACTAGGTTTGTGGGTCGGGCCAATCATGCCCATACAGGACACACTCTAAAGGTATATTAATCAATTTATTGACATAGCTTTGTTTGACTTCTCATGTTTGTTATATACATATCTGCCTCCCTCCCCTCTCTCTGTGTATTCTGTGTATCAGTTCCGTGCACCCAGATGTAGCTCTGTGTTTGTCTAAGGACTATCTAGAACTCTTCGTTCTTTCTTTCGTGTTCCACATATCAGATAAAAAAATAAATAAAAAAACGATCTGTCTTATGTGTCCATCTCCCCCTTTTAGATGAGCCTCTGTTGTATCGCCCCACAGCATTTTATAATAGCTGAATGCTGCTCTCTACAGGCCTGTAAGTCTTTCGGGGTCTATGGCTCATCTCTCTCTCTCTCTCTCTCTCTCTCTCTCTCTCTCTCTCTCTCTCTCTCTCTGGCCTACATACAGTGAGCAGCCCGGATATAAAATCTGCCCTGAGGAAATGCTGAACACTGCTGATACTCTGCTTTGCTACATGATCATAGCGAATGCATCCCGCCGCAGGACAGATGCAACTTTTGAATATTCTCTGCAGTGCAGACCTGTTGGTGCCTTGTTTCTTTTGATCTGGGTATTCACAGCAGGACCATGTTGACCATGCAATTACATTGATCATAATGTGTGTAATGCCCATTGGAGACTCTAAGCCTGAGCTCCTACTGAAGCAGCCTACTGAAGTCATTGTTCAGCAGGTTTAGTCGTCGGGACACATTCTCAGGTAGATACAACACAGCAAATTTACCTGAAGGGCCAGAATAGCAAATTTACGGTTGTGTATTTGCTGGTGCTAGGACATTTTAGTGTAAACTGTTGCCAATCTAGTGTTACAATTCCTAGAATTGACACCTATGGTATATACAGAAACACTGCAAATGATTTGCAAATGTCCTATGGAAGCAACATGTCATTTTACATTGTCCTGGACAGCTATATGTAAATTAGTTTTAAGGATAATTTCTTGAATGTCATAATGTGCTCTGCCCTAGAAGTGAATAAAGTGTTGCAAAAGGAATTTGTGGATTAATGTATTGCTTATTTAATTGTAGTTTCTTTTTCATGTTTACAGCTGTAGTTAAATGTGACAGTGTTTTCGAGATCAGTGTTCATTTCAATTTCCAAAGAGTTGACAATTTAAAAACCCTAACACTAATAGAATGCACGTTCAACACTAGATAAGTGTATATTTTCAACTCCCAAAGTGTTGAGCAGGTGATGTGATTCATCACCTCCATAGTGTTTGGCCTACACCAGAATAGTGTAAGATTGTAACACTGCTAGTGTTTCCTACAAAGCCACACTCAACTCTGTTATAGTGTACATCATGTCTGTGTCGGTGTTAATATCTGACTAGTGTTAGTTCAGTAACAACAACCTCAGTGTTTGGAAAGTGTTGATCTAACACTTTGCTGGTAGTTCCCTGTTCCCATATAAACACCAGGAAAGTGTTGAATTCAACACTGTTGGTGTTGATTTTCTGATTTTCTGATGGATTTACTCTCACTCAAACACATTTGTTTGTGGAAGTACATTAATTGGAATGTTATACCACTGCACTCACTTTGATTAAAGATGCAACAGTGTCAATTAATACATTTCTGTCTTGATCCACGCTGAAGAAAGGCATACATATCAATTGATAATTTCAAAACAACCGTATGCATGTCCAATGACAAGGGCAATTACGATTACAAGTTAGTTGTGTATTAATATGTTCATAGTGTGTTAATATATGACGTGTGTGACTGCAAAACATACAAATTAAGAGGACATAATGGAGGTCGATTGAGCATACCTCATTGTTGGATGACAATTATACGTTTTCGTCAGGGATGTGTTCCTCTGTAGTAGTCTAACTGAGTTTTTGTTCCAGTCCCTACTGCCTAGGCTACTGTAAATCTATGGCAGGATCATGTTCAAATCTCGCCTCTGCGTGCCGCTCCTGTCTCCGCTGTCGACCAGTCCTGTGAATCCTGTGAATGACGAGCACCTGGGCCGCGTTCAGCAGCACACAACGTTTTGCAACGTTTAATGAACGAAAACCGGATACTTTTGAACGACCAGTTGGGAACGCTAGTTACGATGGGTTGATTGAGAGCTGCAATATGCATTTCGCCAGCCCGTCAAGCACCAGTACGGCCACCAAACGTGAGTAAACAGTTGAAGAACAGTTGAAGAGAAAACGCACAGTTAAGAGAGAACCTGACGTTCAGTAAGTGCAGTTACAAAACGTAGCACAACGTTGGGCCTACTGAACGTGCCCCAGATGTCTGCATGGGAGCTCTCCATGGTGCTGAATGAATAGACTGTCGTCTATGCCTAGATGTCTCCGTCATTCCGGTTTCTTTTATTAAAGTTAGATTTGTTTTGTGTTCACTCTCATTGATATTTTACTTTTGGATGATAACAGATATTTCTCTAAAATAATGCATGAAGAAATGCGAAAATCAATTGTATGTATAGATTTCAAGGGGTTTGATGACAACGTGATGTGAAAATAAATCAAACGTTCCACTTTATTTTCAAATTGGTCTATCTGTTGATAAGAGAATGTTAATTTGAAGAATGTTATAGCCAAAGCATTTTAGCTAATGCAGACGCAGTTTTTCTTCCGTTTTCCCTTTAGATAGTCTTTAGCCCATTTCACAGCTCTTTTCTCGGGTGGTTACGGATCTTGTGCGCTCTTCTGTCGGACCAGGTCTTCTCCACAAGATGTCAGTATCTACCAGCAAAACACAGATTCACTCTCAAACTCCACCTATGACTAAAGGCCATCCATCGCTGAGTCTTTCACTAAAGTCGAAGTGAGGTGGCTGTCGGACAGTTGATATGTTTGTCATGTTATACAATAGTATAACATGTTAGGCCTGCATTGTGTTGCTTAGCCTACTTGTGACGCTGCTCGTGTTTTTCTCCGTCACACTGTGTGTTGGCTACATTCTAAAATGGATTACCAAACAATGGTTGCATTCGAGAACCGCAGATGGAGTTGGATCATGAATCTATTTTTCCTGTCGCTTTGTCTTCGGGATGCAGTGTCTGGGCAAATCATCTATTCTGTTTCCGAGGAGGTAAGCCAAGGGACATTTGTTGGGAATTTAGCAAAGGATTTGAATCTTAAAGTGACTGAATTGGAGACACGGATGTTCCAGATTGAATCAGGATCATCAAAGAAACATTTTGAGGTGAATTTGAGCACTGGAGTCCTCTTCGTCAGCGAGGCTATAGACCGAGAGGAGCTTTGCTCCAACAGTCTTGTTTGTACTGAAAGCCTGGAGGCCATTGTTAATCATCCGTTAAGATTGTACAGTGTTGAAGTTAACATACTAGACGTTAACGACAATGCACCACTTTTTCCTGCAAAATCCCAGGTTATTCGTATTGCTGAGGTTACTTCACCAGGAGCCAAATTTCCTATGCCTACAGCTGATGATCCAGATGTAGGGAGCAATTCTATTGACTCATATAGACTCTCCCCAAATGCTTTTTTCAACCTAGACGTACACAATGAGGCCAATCAAGGTCCATCAGCGGAGTTAGTGCTACAGAAAGCGTTAGACCGAGAGAAACAGGCTGTGATTAAGTTGATACTGACTGCTATTGATGGAGGAAAGCCTCCGAGATCAGGAACCACAGAAATAATTGTAAACGTACTCGATGCAAACGATAATGCCCCAATGTTTTCCAAGGCTCTGTATAAAGCTAAAGTCTCAGAGACCACGCCGATTGGCACTGTTATTATACAACTTAATGCAACAGACTTAGACGAGGGCGTGAACGGTGAAATACTGTATCTGTTGAGCAAACAGGGACAACGGGGAGGTAATGATAGATTTGCAATTAACCAGAGTACTGGGGAAATAACAGTGGCGGGGCATTTAGATTATGAGGAGACCGGTGCGTATGAGATCCGTGTAGAGGCTCAGGACCGTGGCAGCACGCCTTTGGCCTCACATTGCAAAGTGTTGGTTGAGGTAGTTGATGAGAACGATAATGCCCCAGACATCAAACTATCCTCTCTTTTGGAGAGTGTGAGGGAAGACGCGAAGAAGAGCACGGCAATTGCGCTCATCACGGTTCTTGATAAGGATGGTGGTAAAAACGGGAATGTGCATTGTACAATGTCCGGCGGGACACCGTTTCTCCTGGAATCATCCCAGGGTAAATACTACTCCTTGGTCCTTGGAGCAATGCTCGACAGGGAAATAAACTCTCAGTATAACGTGACTATTATAGCTATAGACGAAGGAAATCCTCCTCTATCCAGTAGCATCGTTATTACTGTTCATGTTTCTGATGTCAATGACAATGCACCACGGTTTCCAGAACCTATAATTAACGTATTCTTAAAAGAAAACAGTCCAACAGGATCTGTGATATGTGATGTGGTCGCGATTGATCCAGATTCAGAAGCGAATGCTCAAATAACATATTCTTTACTAGAGCCCATAAATACAGCTACGCAATTATCTGTAAATGTGAACTCTGTCAAAGGTGAAATATATATCATGCAGTCAGTTAATTATGAAGAGGTAAAGAAGTTCCATTTCAAAGTTCAGGCGACAGACTCTGGTGTTCCTCCACTAAGCAGCAACGTGACTGTGAACGTTTTTATCCTGGATGAGAATGACAACAGTCCTGTTATTCTCCCGCCCTATTCTGACCACGGCTCCATTAATTCTGAGAACATTCCCTATTCTGCTGAAGCGGGCTACTTTGTGGCCAAGATCAGGGCTGTAGACGCCGACTCTGGTTATAACGCGCTGCTGTCTTATCACATAACTGAACCGAAGGGGACCAATCTCTTCAGAATTGGAACCAGCAACGGAGAAATAAGGACTAAGAGACGCATGAGTGACAATGACTTAAAAACTCAGCCGTTGGTCATTCTGGTGTCTGATAATGGAGAACCTTCCCTGTCTGCGACTGTGTCGATAGATGTTGTGGTTGTTGAAAGTACAGGTGACATGCAGACAACTTTCAGACAACTTCCTGTGAAGGAGGAGAGTTTTTCGGATTTAAACCTCTATCTGCTCATCGCCATTGCGTCAGTATCAGTGATCTTTCTACTGAGTCTCATCAGTTTGATCGCTGTAAAATGCCACAGGACAGACGGCAGTTTCAGCAGGTACTGCGCCCCAATGATCACCACACACCCTGACGGGAGCTGGTCGTACTCCAAATCTACTCAGCAGTATGACGTGTGTTTTAGCTCCGACACAATGAAGAGTGACGTAGTGGTTTTCCCGACATCATTTCCACCTGCTGATGCGGAGCTGATCAGTATTAATGGAGGAGACACTTTTAATAGGACAAGAACTCTGCCCAACACTGACAAGGTAAGGCCTCTTCATTAGATTTTTCTTTGTTTTACTTCGTGATCAGTTTTTAATAATTGAAATAAGTTATTATTCATAAATGTTTAAAATAAGTTTGTAACTGAGGTGTAGGCTATGTGAACGTCAGCATTTCATTTGAGCTTGTTATCAGGACTAGAAAAAAATAACCGTTTTTGTTATCGTTGTTCCTGTAGGGCACTCTTACGGTTGACAGCGAACAATAGATTTAGCTGTTGTAGGCTATAGATATAGTTATGTTTTTGTCGTATTTGAAATGATCCAGTGAATCATGTGTAAAATAATAATTTAATATTTCCAAGTGTAAGTTGTCAATTTATTTGTTGTTGTTATGTAGCCTATTTGTAGGCCTATAGGCTACCTGTCAGGAAAAGTCCTAACCTACTTAGAAAGCCCTTTTCTTTTCACCAAGTGCGGTGGACAACGAGCATTTTATGTCATTTGTAATTATGTCATCTGTTTTGGAATTCCCATACTGCGGTCGCTGTCCACCTCTATGGTGCTTATTTGAAAAGAAAAAAGCGCTACAGTATGCCTTATTAAGTTTAAGTTGAACGTTAAGTTACATTTTACAATATAGCCTACACTTATTTAGTGTCTTTCACATATGTTTATTGCAGAGTGAGTAGGCTAGTTGTGTGTTTTGGCTGGACCTACTCGTTTCTTCTTGGACAAGAAAAGCACATAAAGGCACATATCTTGACCGCAAGGTATGATTACAGCACTATATGCAAAATAGGCTAGCCTTGATGCATTGCCCGAGTTATTCTAATCTATGAATTGTGGTCAAATTCGATGAGGACTATACCGGGTAAAATAATTCGACAAGACTCATGTCCGTGGTTGTGTCCCAATAGTCTTTCTTCTATTCAGTCTATTCCTCTCTCCTCCAATGCGTTTTTGGCTGCCTATAGGATATGTGCACGATATGAATTTGTTATAAATGATTTGTGAAGAATATGATGTGCATGTGGTCCTTATATGGTTTATGAATACCGAATACATTCGGGAAATCGTTAAAGTTTGACAACATTTGTTTTCTTTCGTTCAAAAATGTTGAAAAGTTTGAATTGACTTGAATTTTCATTTTGATAAACATACGTGTCTTAAACTAGATACAGTTGACCTGGTGCAACATAGGCCTACTGTATGTTCGCCAGTCGTCTGCACTCGTGTCGGAAGTGTTGTAAATATAACCATCCTCCACAATGATTAGTCAACTCAAACTTATTGAAATGAGGGTCGACATTATGTAAAAATGTTGTGCGGAGGTTCCCATTCAGTGTCAGCTAGACGTGATCATTTAACGCTTGATGTCGCTGTTGACCGCGACAGAAAAGTATTTTTTATTGAAAACATAGTGCTCCTCCTCTCATCCTCATCCTCACCATTGAAAAAACAGGGTGAGGATGTTCATAGCGATGTTGGCTTTGTTGAATAACACATTGGAATACTTTGAGGTCCTAATGAACACTGTGTAGAGGGTATGGATGTCAATTCTTAGATATTTATAGTTTCCAGTTTTATCATATAAATACATCTGATATACTGTGGATTTCAGTGAGAAGGAGCTAAGCAACGATGGGCCTGTGCGACCATAGGAGACGTGTTTGGATACAGTATCTTATGCTGCTTTGTTCCTGCGGATTTTGCTCTGGACAGTTCGTGTATTCCGTGTCAGAAGAGGTGGATAAAGGTACATTTGTTGGAAATATCGCAAAAGACCTTAATCTAAATCTGCAGGAGTTAGAATCTAGAGAAACTGAGATTGTAACAGGATCAAATAAGAGGTATTTTGATGTAAACATGAAGACTGGTATTCTGAATGTCAACGACAGAATTGACAGAGAAGCGCTGTGTCCGAATTTAGTGAAATGTTTCATAAATATCGAAGCCATTTTGAAAAATCCAGTGCAACTTCATCGCATTGAAGTTAACATTCTAGACATCAACGACAATGCACCATCTTTCCGAAAGAAAATTCATTTCCTCAATATTACAGAACTTGCCTTTCCAGGAGAGAGATTCTCTCTGCCTATCGCCCAGGATGCGGATGTTGGTAGTAACTCTGTGAAAACGTATAAGCTGAACCCAAATGAACACTTTTCTCTCGAAGTACAGAGTGGTGGAGAGCAGAGTTTGTCTTCTGAGTTAGTGTTACAGAAAGCTTTAGACCGAGAGAAAGAGGCTGTGATTAAGCTCACACTGACTGCTGTTGATGGCGGAAAACCTCCCAGAACCGGGACGCTACAGATCAATGTTAATGTTATTGATGTTAACGACAATTTACCAACTTTCAACAAGCAACTGTACAAGGTCCGGGTGTCTGAGAATATACCAAGTGGCACGACAATACTTGCATTAAATGCGACTGATTTGGATGAAGGTTTAAACGGAGAAATAGTTTACTCCATAATTGAAGAGGAGGATGCAAAACGCATGTTTTCCATTGATTCTCAGTCAGGAGTTATCACATCCGAAGACAGTATTGACTATGAGGATAGAACAGCATTTGAGATCCGTGTACAGGCAAAGGATCGAGGATCACCTCCTCGCAGCACGCAGTGCAAGGTTTTAGTTGACATAACTGACGTGAATGACAATGCCCCAGAGATAGCTGTAACTTCACACATGGGCTCAGTAAAGGAGGACTCTCCTATCGGCACTCTTGTCGCTTCAATAAATGCATTGGATAGAGATGGAGGTAAGAATGGACGTGTTTTGTGTGCCATTGTCGGAGACATTCCTTTTAAACTCCTCTCGACTTATAAGAACTATTATTCTGTAGTAGTGGACGGACCTCTGGACAGAGAGATAGCTTCACAGTACAATGTCACCATCAGTGCTAGAGATGAGGGAACCCCACCTCTCTCTGGTACCAGTGTTATTACGGTTCACGTTTCTGATGTAAATGACAACGCACCTCGCTTTTCAGAACCCACAATGAACGTGTATTTAAGGGAGAATAGTCCAGTAGGAGCTTTTGTAGCAAGCGTGACTGCAAGCGATCCAGATGTTAATGAGAATGCTCAAGTTGCATATTCCATGGTGGAAAGTAACAACGGCCGTCACTTGTCATCAAAGACGAACATTAATTCCTTAACTGGCGAGATATATATCATGCAGTCATTTAACTACGAGGAGGTGAAAGCATTCCATTTCCAAGTTCAGGCCACAGACTCTGGTGTTCCTCCACTAAGCAGCAACGTGACTGTGAACGTTTTTATCCTGGATGAGAATGACAACAGTCCTGTTATTCTCCCGCCCTATTCTGACCAAGGCTCCGTTAATTCTGAGAACATTCCATATTCTGCTGAAGCGGGCTACTTTGTGGCCAAGATCAGGGCTGTAGACGCCGACTCTGGTTATAATGCGCTGCTGTCGTATCACATCTCTGAACCGAAGGGGACCAATCTCTTCAGAATTGGAACTAGCAACGGAGAAATAAGGACTAAGAGACGCATGAGTGACTATGACTTAAAAACTCACCCGTTGGTCATTCTGGTGTCTGATAATGGAGAACCTTCCCTGTCTGCGACTGTGTCTATTGATGTTGTGGTTATTGAAAGTACAGGTGACATGCAGACAACCTTTAGACAACTTCCTGTGAAGGAGGAGAGTTTTTCAGATTTAAATCTGTATCTGCTCATCGCCATTGTGTCAGTATCAGTGATCTTTCTACTAAGTCTCATCAGTTTGATTGCTGTAAAATGCCACAGGACAGACGGCAGTTTCAGCAGGTACAGCGCCCCAATGATCACCACACACCCTGACGGGAGCTGGTCTTACTCCAAATCTACTCAGCAGTATGACGTGTGTTTTAGCTCCGACACAATGAAGAGTGACGTAGTGGTTTTCCCGACATCATTTCCACCTGCTGATGCGGAGCTGATCAGTATTAACGGAGGAGACACTTTTAATAGGACAAGAACTCTGCCCAACATTGACAAGGTAAGCAAATAACATCACTTTATACACAAGAGTAAGTTGTTTTAAATGTTGAGTCAACCGAGCTTCTATAAATTTAGACTCTAAATTTCAGAACTGGACAGCGACCTCGGGACCTCTAATGTCTTGGATCTGCAGCGACCTTTTGTGACCATTTACATATTTAATTGACATGTGGGCATACGCAAGTGTTTTTGTCATAATTGGGAGATTTTATTAACTTTCGTTACGTAATGTTACAGTCCCCTCTTTGCCTGCTTCTATTTCAATATTTGTGGGGCTTTTTCGGGATTCTAAAAGGTGTGCGATGATTTCCCGTGTTGATCCATGTCACGTCTATATAGTGAACACAACGTGTCGCTGTAGACCGTGGATATGCAATTTTTTGTACTCCTCCTTCCGTGCAGAGTACGTGGCGTTGTCAGAATAGCACGAAGTCAGATTCAATATGAGACAACATTTTTGCTGTGAGGGGTGTTTTACTTTCTAATATAAGCTAGAGGCTCCCATGGTACTTTCATGATTTCCTCATATTCTACACGGAAAGTGTCAGATGGTCCGTAGGCAACGATGGGCCTTTCCTTGCCTTGTGGATATTGCTGGATTTTCGTTCTTCAGCTTCTTTGTTTATGGGATTTATCATCCGGTCAGATTGTCTATTCTGTCTCAGAGGAGGTGAACAAGGGAACCGTTGTTGGAAATATAGCAAAGGATCTTAATATAAATGTTCACGATCTGGAGTCCCGTATGTTTCAGATTATATCCGGATCCAACAAGAAGTATTTTGATGTAAATTTGAAAACAGGGGGCCTGTTTGTGACTGAAAGAATCGACCGAGAGGAGATTTGTATGACCAGTCAGAAATGCTCTCTAAACCTAGAGGCCATTGCACATAATCCTCTCAGCATGTATCGTTTAGAAATCAATGTTTTGGATATAAATGATAACACTCCGTCATTTCGTGTTAGTGATCATCTTTTGAATATCACCGAATCCACCTCTCCGGGTGAAAGATATCCCCTACCACGGGCCAGTGATGCTGACATTGGCAGTAACTCAGTGAAAACCTACAAGCTGAACTCAAATGAACACTTTTCCTTGGATGTACAAAGCGGTGAAAATAGTGCGTCTGCTGAGTTAGTGCTACAGAAAGCCTTAGACCGAGAGAAACAGGCCACGATCAATCTTATACTAACTGCCGTAGATGGAGGAAAGCCTGCTAGATCCGGAACTCTACAGATAGTAGTTAATGTGGTTGACGTAAACGATAATAGCCCAACCTTTAGCAAACAATTGTACAAAGTGCGTGTATCTGAAAACGTTCCTATTGGCACGCCCATAATAAAACTGAGCGCAACCGATGTCGATTCAGGAGCAAATGGAGAAATAGTTTATACTTTGATAAGCCACGGAGAGGAAAATGTATTAGACGTATTTGAAATGAACCCAGTCACAGGTGAAATAACAGTAAAGGGAGACATTGATCACGAGGAGAATGCTGCGTTTGAGCTGCACGCCCAGGCCAAAGACAGGAGTTCTGCACCCCGCGCAACGCACTGTAAAGTCTTAGTTGAAGTGATGGATATCAATGACAATAGTCCCGATATTTTAGTGACTTCAATGATGAATGCAGTTAGAGAGGATGCAAAATCTGGCACAGCAGTTGGTCTGTTAACCGTTTCAGATAAAGACGGGGGAGCAAATGGAGTAGTTCATTGTAGCATAGCAGGTAGACCCACTATTCCTTTCAAATTGCAGTCCTCCTATAAGAACTATTATTCGTTAGTAGTGGATGGACCTCTAGATAGAGAGAGCGCCTCATTGTACAATGTGACTGTTATAGCTATAGATACTGGTACTCCGCCTCTCTCTAGTACCAGCGTTATTACTGTTTACGTTTCTGATGTGAATGACAACGCGCCACGCTTTCCACAACCTGCAATTAATGCTTACCTCAATGAAAACCGTCCAGTTGGTGATCTTATTGCAAGTTTAACGACGCATGATCTGGACATAGATGAAAATGCTCAGACGTCGTATTCATTGTTAGAAAGTAATTATGGAATGCCTTTAACTACAATGATAAACATAAACTCTTTAACAGGTGAAATATACAGTTTGCAGTCATTTAATTACGAGGAGGTGAAAGCGTTACATTTCCAAGTTCAGGCGACAGACTCTGGTGTTCCTCCACTAAGCAGCAACGTGACTGTGAACGTTTTTATCCTGGATGAGAATGACAACAGTCCTATTATTCTCCCGCCCTATTCTGACCACGGCTCCGTTAATTCTGAGAACATTCCCTATTCTGCTGAAGCGGGATACTTTGTGGCCAAGATCAGGGCTGTAGACGCCGACTCTGGTTATAACGCGCTACTGTCTTATCACATCTCTGAACCGAAGGGGACCAATCTCTTCAGAATTGGAACCAGCAACGGAGAAATAAGGACTAAGAGACGCATGAGTGACAATGACTTAAAAACTCACCCGTTGGTCATTCTGGTATCTGACAATGGAAAACCTTCTATGTCTGCGACTGTGTCAATTGATGTTGTGGTTGTTGAAAGTGCAGGTGGCATACAGACAACTTTCAGACAGGCTGTAAAGGAGGAGAGTTTTTCGAATTTAAATCTGTATTTGCTCATCGCCATTGTGTCAGTATCAGTGATATTTCTACTGAGTCTCATCAGTTTGATCGCTGTAAAATGCCACAGGACAGACGGCAGTTTCAGCAGGTACAGCGCCCCAATGATCACCACACACCCTGACGGGAGCTGGTCGTACTCCAAATCTACTCAGCAGTATGACGTGTGTTTTAGCTCTGACACAATGAAGAG
The DNA here is from genome assembly GCF_951799395.1 of Argentina silus. Taxonomy (NCBI): domain Eukaryota; kingdom Metazoa; phylum Chordata; class Actinopteri; order Argentiniformes; family Argentinidae; genus Argentina; species Argentina silus. The sequence goes on along the minus strand of NC_139656.1, from coordinate 24,290,704 downwards.
TGACGTAGTGGTTTTCCCGACATCATTTCCACCTGCTGATGCGGAGCTGATCAGTATTAATGGAGGAGACACTTTTAATAGGACGAGAACTCTGCCCAACACTGACAAGGTAAGAAAACAGCCAAAAAGATTTTACATACAAATAGATGTTTGGAATGAAGCCTTCATCTAAAACAATTTCACTGAATGTGTATGCCTCCTTCTATCAAATCCGTTTCGACTGTGTTCAGCACCTCAATGGTGGACAGCGACACCGCTTGATGGTCTCTATTGGATTGCACTGCAGTAAACTCAGATCATATAGATCAAAGACCAGTGTCTTATATGCTTGCGTACTGAAGCAACAGTAGGGCTATACGTTGGGTCTATAGGCCACTATGGAATATGATTTATTCTCTCTCGAATCTATGAGTTATTTAACCCAAACATTCTTCTTAAACAGTATATTGTTATGCTATGTAGAACAGGTGCATTTGGGGGAAAGTGTGTGCGATGTCCAGAGACTTATGGCAAAAGCTTGTCTCACGTATTTATACGTTTCATTATAGCCCCCCTGCCGAAGGTTTTCGTAATTCATATTCTATTCATGTTTTGTAATGGGCCTTGTGTCTCTGAAACAGGCGCGTAGGCTATTCGGATTTGTGTCGGCTACTTGTTTTGTGGTCGTAGAGTAGTAGGCTTAGCGTGGTTCGCATCAAAATCGTGTTTAACAATGATGCATTGCTTATGTTTCTCATTGAGTTATTGGGTATTGACCCCACTTTTTAGCACAAGATGTCGCTGTAGACCGTGATTATGAAACGTAGTTTAATTTCTACTGACTCCTCCTTCCTTTTCTGTCACAGTCATCCATTGCGGACAGGGTTTTGTCAGCACTATACCTACTTTAATTCGTAAAGAAGCGATTTGAATTATATAATGGGACTTTATCTCATCACCTGCTGAAACACAGGTTTTTTGATTTCTTATAATTTCCTCTTTGGTGAACACTGGACGTTTCACATGAACCGTGGTTAGCAATGGGCCTCCATGGATGTACCTTGTTTCAGGTTTTGCTGCTTCTTTGTTTATGGGATTTATCTTCCGGTCAGATTGCTTATTCTGTGTCAGAGGAGGTGAACAAGGGAACCGTTGTTGGGAATATAGCAAAGGATCTCAATCTCAATGTTCAGGAACTGGAGTCCCGTATGTTTCAAATATCCGGATCCAACAAGAAGTACTTTGAGGTAAATCTAAAGACTGGTATTCTGTTTGTGAATGAGAGAATCGACCGGGAGGAGCTCTGCTCCAATACTCCAAAATGCTCAATTTATTTAGAGGCCATTGCTCACAGCCCTGTGAGGCTTTACCGTGTTGAAATAATGATTGTAGATGTCAATGACAATTCACCATCATTTCCGCTAAAAGAACACATTTTTAATATAACTGAAGTGTCAACTGCAGGAGAGAGATTCTCTCTTCCGCTGGCCAGTGACCCTGATGTTGACAGCAATACAGTGAAAACCTACAAGCTGAGCCCAAATCAACACTTCTCTCTGGATGTACAAAGCGGTGGAGAGCAGAGTGTGTCGGCGGAGTTGGTGTTGCAGAAAGCTTTAGACCGAGAGAAACAGGCTGTGATCAAATTTACATTGACTGCTGTTGATGGAGGAAAACCTCCCAGATCTGGGACTTTACAGATAATAGTGAATGTTATGGATTTCAATGACAATACTCCAGTTTTTATGAAACCACTCTACAAAGTAAAGGTCAAAGAGAATGTTTCGTTTGGTACCGATTTGATTACTCTCTCTGCAACGGATTTAGACGAGGGTCTAAATAGAGACATTGTATATTCTATCATTGGTCACGGAAATAGCAAAGTAAACGAAATATTTTTGATTGATGCCGATACCGGGGATCTTAAAGTGAAAGGTGCTCTTGATTATGAAGAAACCCCCGCTGTTGAGTTGCGTGTCCAAGCAAAAGATAAAGGCCAACCTGCAAAAAGTACGCAATGTAAAGTTTTAATCGAAGTTATTGATATGAATGACAATGTTCCAGAAATATCCGTGACTCCAGTTATGGACATTGTTAAAGAGGACACTAAGCCTGGTGCTGCTATTGCTTTGATTACTGTCTCTGATAAAGATGGCGGTAAAAACGGATTAGTACATTGTCACATTTCAGAATCACTTCCTTTCAGATTAGAATCCTCCTACAACAACTATTATTCGTTAGTAGTGGACGGACCACTGGACAGGGAGATAGCTTCTCGATACAATGTCACTATTACTGCGACAGATGAGGGGACCCCTCCTCTCTCTAGTACGAGTGTTATTACTGTACACATTTCTGATGTTAATGACAACCCACCTCGCTTCGCAGAGCCTGTTATTAATGTGTATTTAAAGGAGAATAGTCCTGTGGGAGTTCTGGTAGTTAGTGTAAATGCGCATGATTCAGATGAAAAGGATAACGCTCATGTATCATATTCTCTTTTAGAAAAAAACGGTGATAATACATCGCCCTCCACAATGCTCAACATAAACTCTTTAACAGGTGAAATATACAGTTTGCAGTCATTCAGTTACGAGGAGGTGAAAGCGTTACATTTCCAAGTTCAGGCCACAGACTCTGGTATTCCTCCACTAAGCAGCAACGTGACTGTGAACGTTTTTATCCTGGATGAGAATGACAACAGTCCTGTTATTCTCCCGCCCTATTCTGACCACGGCTCCGTTAATTCTGAGAACATTCCTTATTCTGCTGAAGCGGGCTACTATGTGGCCAAGATCAGGGCTGTAGACGCCGACTCTGGTTATAATGCGCTACTGTCTTATCACATAACTGAACCGAAGGGGACCAATCTCTTCAGAATTGGAACCAGCAACGGAGAAATAAGGACAAAGAGACGCATGAGTGATAATGACTTAAAAACTCACCCGTTGGTCATTGTAGTATCTGACAGTGGGGAACCCTCCCTGTCTGTGACAGTGTCTATTGATGTTGTGGTTGTTGAAAGTGCAGGTGACATGCAGACAACTTTCAGACAGCTGCCTGTAAACGAGGATATGTTTTCAGATTTAAACCTTTATCTGCTTATTGCCATCATCTCAATATCTGTGATATTCCTACTGAGTCTTATCAGTTTGATTGCTGTAAAATGCCACAGGACAGATGGCAGTTTCAGCAGGTACAGCGCCCCAATGATCACCACACATCCTGACGGGAGCTGGTCTTACTCCAAATCTACTCAGCAGTATGACGTGTGTTTTAGCTCCGACACAATGAAGAGTGACGTAGTAGTGTTCCCCACGGCGTATCCACCTGCTGATGCGGAGCTGATCAGTATTAACGGAGGAGACACTTTTAATAGGACGAGAACTCTGCCCAACACTGACAAGGTAAGAAAACAGCCATAAATATTTTACAAACAAATAGATGTTTGGAAAGAAGCCTTCATCTAAAGCAATTTCACTAAATGTGTATGCCTGTTTTTTCGCTAATAAACTATTTGCACACTGACTTTCTAGAGTAGCATTTGTTAAACAATAAAAGTCGAACCTCCTTCTATCAAATCCGTTTCGACTGTGTTCAGCACCTCAATGGTGGACAGCGGCACCGCTTGATAACTGGTCTCTATTGGATTGCACTGCAGTAAAATCATATAGAGGAAAGACCAGTTCACGGAATACGAGGAAATGCACTTACTCTTTCACTTGGATTCTAGAGTTGGCTATAATTAGACGATGTCCATTTCCAATGTGCTTATTTCAGATAGGAATTAAGCAAGTCACACGTGTCTTATATGCTTGCTTACTGAAGCAACAGTAGGGCTATACGTTGGGTCTATAGGCTACGATGGAATATGTTTTACTCTCTCTCGAATCTGAGTTATTTCACCCAAACATTCTTCTTAAATAGTATATTGTTAAGCTATGTAGAACAGTTGCTTTTTCGGGGAAGTGTGTGCTATGTCCAGAGACGTATGGCAATAGCTTGTCTTACGTATTTATGCGTTTCATTTTAGACTCCCTGACCGAGGTTTTCATAATTCCTATTTTATTCATGTTTTGTAATGGGCCTTGTGTCTCTGAAACAGGCGCGTAGGCTATTCGGATTTGTGTCGGCTACTTGTTTTGCGGTAGTAGCCTCGTAGGCTTACCGTGGTTCGCATCAAATTCGCTTTTAGCAATGATGCATTGCTTATGGTTCTCATTGAGTTATCGTGTCAATACCCCACTTGTTAGCACAAGATGTCGCTGTAGACCGTGATTATGAAATTGAGTTTAATTTCTACCGACTCCTCCTTCCTTGTCTGTTACAACCATTGCGGGCAGGGTTTTGTCAGTGCTATACATAAGTTAATTCGTAAAGGAACGATTTGAATTGTATAATGGAACTTGCTCTCATCTCCTGTTGAAACATTTATTTTTTATTTTTATCATTTCCTATTTTGTGAACACTGGACGTTTCATGTGAAGGGTGGATAGCAATGGGCCTCCATGGATGTATCTTGTTTCGGATTTTGCTGCTTCTTTGTTTATGGGATTTATCTTCCGGTCAGATTGCTTATTCTGTGTCCGAGGAGGTGAACAAGGGAACCGTTGTTGGAAATATAGCAAAGGATCTCAATCTCAATGTTCAGGAACTGGAGTCCCGTATGTTTCAGATTGTATCTGGATCCAACAAGAAATATTTTGAGGTAAATCTAAAGACTGGTATTCTGTTTGTGAATGAGAGAATCGACCACGAGGAACTGTGCACGAATTCCCAGAAATGCTCCATATATGTAGAAGCCATTGCTCACAACCCTGTGAGACTCTACCGTGTTGAAATAACAATTTTAGATATAAATGACAATTCGCCATTATTTCCGCTAAAAGAACACATTTTGAATATAACTGAATTGTCCATTCCAGGAGAGAGATTCTCTCTTCCGCTGGCCAGTGACCCTGATGTTGATAGCAATACAGTGAAAACCTACAAGCTGAGCCCAAACCAACACTTCTCTCTTGATGTACAAAGCGGTGGAGAGCAGACTGTGTCTGCTGAGTTAGTGTTACAGAAAGCTTTAGACCGAGAGAAACAGGCATTGATTAAACTTACATTGACTGCTGTTGATGGAGGAAAACCTCCCAGATCAGGGACTTTACAGATACTAGTGAACGTAATGGATGCCAACGATAATGCCCCGGTTTTTATCAAATCTCTTTATAAAGTGAAGATAGAGGAGAACATATCAGTTGGAACACATGTTATTACTCTCTCCGCAAATGATTTAGATGAAGGTCTAAATAGAGAAATTATATACTCAATAATCAAACACGGAAATAGCAAAGTTACAGATATGTTCTCAATTGATGCAGACACCGGGGCTCTTTCAGTGACAGGACCTCTTGATTATGAAGAAACCCCTGCTCTTGAGATACGTGTGCAAGCAAAAGATAAAGGCCAGCCTCCAAAAAGTACGCAATGTAAAGTATTATTAGAAGTTATTGATAATAATGACAATGCGCCAGAGATATCAGTGACGCCGCTTATGGACACAGTGAAAGAGAACAGTGAACGTGGTGCTGCTATTGCGTTGATTACTGTCAATGACAAAGATGGCGGTAAAAACGGATTGGTACATTGTCACATTTCAGAATCAATTCCTTTCAGGTTAGAATCCTCCTACAAGAACTATTATTCGTTAGTAGTCGACGGACCATTGGACAGGGAGATAGCTTCTCGATACAATGTCACTATTACTGCGACAGATGAGGGGACCCCGCCTCTCTCTAGTGCGAGTGTTATTACTGTACACATTTCTGATGTTAATGACAACCCACCTCGCTTCCCAGAGCCTGGTATTAATGTGTATTTAAATGAGAATAGTCCTGTGGGAGTTCTGGTAGTTAGTGTAAATGCGCATGATTCAGATGAAAAGGACAACGCTCATGTATCATATTCTCTATTAGAAAAAAGCGTTGATAGTAGGCTTACATCACCCTCCTCAAAAGTCAACATAAACTCTGTAACAGGTGAAATATACAGTTTGCAGTCATTTAATTACGAGGAGGTGAAAGCATTCCATTTCCAAGTTCAGGCCACAGACTCTGGTGTTCCTCCACTAACCAGCAACGTGACTGTGAACGTTTTTATCCTGGATGAGAATGACAACAGTCCTGTTATTCTCCCGCCCTATTCTGACCACGGCTCCGTTAATTCTGAGAACATTCCCTATTCTGCTGAAGCGGGCTACTTTGTGGCCAAGATCAGGGCTGTAGACGCCGACTCTGGTTATAATGCGCTGCTGTCTTATCACATAACTGAACCGAAGGGGACCAATCTATTCAGAATTGGAACCAGCAACGGAGAAATAAGGACTAAGAGACGCATGAGTGACAATGACTTAAAAACTCACCCGTTGGTCATTCTTGTGTCGGATAATGGAGAATCGTCCCTGTCTGCGACTGTGTCTATTGATGTTGTGGTTATTGAAAGTGCAGGTGACATGCAGACAACTTTCAGACAGGCTGTAAAGGAGGAGAGTTTTTCAGATTTAAACCTCTATCTGCTCATTGCCATTGCGTCAGTATCAGTGATCTTTCTACTGAGTCTTATCAGTTTGATCGCTGTAAAATGCCACAGGACAGACGGCAGTTTCAGCAGGTACAGCGCCCCAATGATCACCACACACCCTGACGGGAGCTGGTCTTACTCCAAATCTACTCAGCAGTATGACGTGTGTTTTAGCTCCGACACAATGAAGAGTGACGTAGTGGTTTTCCCGACATCATTTCCACCTGCTGATGCGGAGCTGATCAGTATTAACGGAGGAGACACTTTAAATAGGACGAGAACTCTTCCCAACACTGACAAGGTAAGAAAAACAGCCATTTCAAATGCACTTACGAATAGCAAATGTTTGGATATCAGCCTATACTATGGAAATTCGTTCGTGCCACTTTATTTTAAGCTTTTTCTGATAATCAGGCTTTATTTCCTTTTAATAATCAATCCACAATCTATCAATCGGTTCGAGACGTATTCGTACAATCAATTTCTTACCACTCTCTAAAACAAACCACTCAATTAGTATGTGTATTGATAAACTATGTGCACACTGGCACTGTAGATTAGCACGACTTCATCAAATCCGTTTTGTCTGGTTCATCAATCGACAGCGACACCACGAGATACAGTACAGCCAGCAAATATTCACCCCCTGGATTTTTCCACATTTTGTTGTGTTACAACTTGACTTTAAAACAGATTTAGGGTCAGGGTTAGGGTTACGGTTAAGCTCAGATCACTTATTGTAATGACCAGCTCATAACTGGCAATACCAGGAAATGCACTTACTCCTTCTATTATTTGAGGATAGTCTTCTCAACCATGTTAATCTCCAATTTCCTCATCGGAGGGAATTAATCAGGTAAGGATTGCTTATGAAAGCAACACTACGAGTTTTGTCTATATTATAGAATATGATTTACTTTCTTTTGAGGCCATATGTTATTACTTTTTTTTATTATCATGGTTGTGATGTGGTTGTAGCCATGAGACGAAGGTGCTAAATCAAACCGAATCATCTTCTTAAACAGCACATCACATTGTTATGCCATGTAGAACGTTGGATTTTTCTAGGGATGTTTATGTGCATAAGCTTTCGGTGGTGTTAGAAATGATGCTTTGGTTCTGTTTCTCATTTGGGTCAATATCATGTCCACTAGTAAGCACAAGATGTCGCTGTAGACCGCGGTTACGAAAATACAATATATTTTTCACGGACTCCTCCTTCATTGTCTTGCGCTGGCATCCATTGCGCGTAGGGTTTTGTCAGTGCTATACCGACTAAACATTCCGTAAGGAACGTCTGTAATGGTGTAAGGGAAGTTGATCTCATCGCCTGCTGAAATACAGCATATGTTTTTTCATCATTTCATCTTTGTTAACATTGGACGTTTCACATGAACCGTGGATAGCAATGGGCCTCCATGGATGTATTTTGTTTCGGATTTTGCTGCTTCTTTGTTTATGGCATTTATCTTCCGGTCAGATTGCTTATTCTGTGTCAGAGGAGGTGAACAAGGGAACCGTTGTTGGGAATATAGCAAAGGATCTACATCTCAATGTTCAGGAACTGGAGTCCCGTATGTTTCAAATTGTATCTGGATCCAACAAGAAATATTTCGAGGTAAATCTAAAAACAGGTGCTCTGTTTGTGAGTGAGAGAATTGACCGAGAGGAGCTATGTGTGACAAGCAAGAAATGTTCCTTAAATCTAGAGGCTCTTGCACACAACCCTCATAGTCTTTATAGAATTGAAATAAATATATTAGACATCAATGACAACTCGCCATCATTCTCAGAGAAAACACTTACATTGAATATAACAGAGAATGCCATTGCAGGAGAGACATTCTATTTGCCCATTTCAAAGGATCTGGATTCTGGCAGTAACTCTGTGAACACGTACAAGCTGAGCCCAAATGAACACTTCTCTCTCGAAGTACAGAGTGGTGGAGATCAGAGTGTGTCTGCTGAGTTGGTGCTACAGAAATCTTTAGACCGAGAGAAACAGGCTGTGATTGATCTTATACTAACTGCTGTTGATGGAGGAAAACCTCCCATGACTGGGTCGTTGCAGATCACCGTAAATGTGATTGATGTTAATGACAATATTCCCGTTTTCAGCAAGCCTCTTTATAAAGTTAAGGTGAATGAGAATGCCCCGTTGGGTACAAAGGTAATTGCTCTTTCTGCAACGGATTTCGATGAGGGGGTAAATAGTGAAATACGATATTCTCTTGTCGGACGAGGAGCTGAAAATGGAGCTAATGTATTTGTTATTGTCCCTGAGACAGGTGTAATTGAGGTAAATGGACTTATTGATCATGAAGAAAATGCAGCGATTGAATTGAGAGTCCGGGCAAAAGACAACGGTCATCAACCAAAGAGTGCACTTTGTAAAGTTTTAGTTGAAGTCGTTGACGAGAATGATAACGCTCCTGAAATATCAGTGACGTCACTCATTGACACTGTTCGGGAGGACGTGAAAACAGGCACCGCTGTTGCCTTAGTCACAGTTACTGATAAAGATGGTGGTAAAAATGGAATAGTGCAATGTAACATTGCTGCCTCGGTTCCTTTCAAGTTGCAGCCTTCATATAAGAATTACTACTCTCTATTAGTAGATGGTCCACTGGACAGAGAGCTCGTTTCACTTTATAACGTCACCATCATCGCTACAGATGAAGGGACTCCACCTCTCTCCAGCACCAGTGTTATTACCGTTCAAGTTTCTGATGTGAATGACAACGCGCCTCACTTTTCAGAAACAGTTTTTAACGCGTATTTAAAAGAGAATAGTCCCGTTGGAGATCGTCTTGCCAGTGTGACTGCGCATGATTCAGACATAAATGAAAATGCTCAAACGACCTATTCATTGCTAGTAATGAAGAATGGTTTACCCTTGTCTGCAATGATAAACATAAACTCTTTAACTGGGGAAATATACAGCATGCAATCATTCAACTATGAGGAGGTGAAACAATTCAAGTTCCGAGTTCAGGCCACAGACTCTGGTGTTCCTCCACTAACCAGCAACGTGACTGTGAACGTTTTTATCCTGGATGAGAATGACAACAGTCCTGTTATTCTCCCGCCGTATTCTGACCACGGCTCCGTTAATTCTGAGAACATTCCATATTCTGCTGAAGCGGGCTACTTTGTGGCCAAGATCAGGGCTGTAGACGCCGACTCGGGTTATAACGCGCTGCTGTCTTATCACATAACTGAACCGAAGGGAACCAATCTCTTCAGAATTGGAACCAGCAATGGAGAAATAAGGACTAAGAGACGCATGAGTGACAATGACTTAAAAACTCACCCGTTGGCCATTCTGGTGTCTGACAATGGAGAACCTTCCCTGTCTGCGACTGTGTCTATTGATGTTGTGGTTGTTGAAAGTACAGGTGACATGCAGACAACCTTTAGACAACTGCCTGTGAAGGAGGATATGTTTTCAGATTTAAACCTTTATCTGCTTATTGCTATCATCTCAATATCTGTGATATTTCTACTGAGTCTTATCAGTTTGATCGCTGTAAAATGCCACAGGACAGACGGCAGTTTCAGCAGGTACAGCGCCCCAATGATCACCACACACCCTGACGGGAGCTGGTCTTACTCCAAATCTACTCAGCAGTATGACGTGTGTTTTAGCTCCGACACAATGAAGAGTGACGTAGTGGTTTTCCCGACATCATTTCCACCTGCTGATGCGGAGCTGATCAGTATTAACGGAGGAGACACTTTTAATAGGACGAGAACTCTTCCCAACACTGACAAGGTAAGAAAAGTAGCCATAACAAGTTTACTAACAAATGTATGCTTGGAAATCATCCTATGCTATATGGGAGTTCTTTGTGCCACTTTCTTTAAAGCTTTTACTGATAACTTGTACTAATCAATCCACTCGCTGTCATTATAGTCTTATTCGTACAATCAATTTAAAACTCACTTTGTGATTGTGCTTTTTTCATAAACTTTTTGCACACTCTGACTTTGTAGATGATAGCACTTGAGTTAAAAACACATGTCGAGCATCCTCCTATCAAATTTGTTTCGTCTATGTTCAGCACCTCAACAGTGGACAGCGACACTGTGGTCTCTATTGGATTGCACTGTTAAACTCAGATCATATTGGAAAGACCACTGGCAATAAATGGAAGATCAGTTCATAACTGGCAATACCAGGAAATTAACAGAATGTCCTTGGAATGGACAGTATAGGCTATTATCATGTCAATTTCCAATTTCCTTCTTCTCCAAGGGGAAATAAGGAATTTGACCAAAGGGATATTAATATGCTGGCTTACGAAAGCAACAGTAGGCCTATGTGTTTCATAAACATTCGAATATGACTCACTCTCTCTCGAATCTATTTGGTATTTAAACCAAACATTCTTCTTAAGCAGCTACCACATTGTTAGGCTGAAGATGGGGTCTAAAAACTATCGTCTTTTCAGGGATGTGTGTGCATTTTCCAACGGACTTCCAACGTTCAGAGACGTATATGGCAATAGTTTGTCTCTTGCCATTCGTTAGATTTTATCCCCTCTGCCCAAGGTTTTTGGAGGCTTATTCATATCATATTTTGTAATGGACCCTATGTCTGAAAAAGGCTCGTAGCCTCTTAGGAGTTGTATGCTACTTGTTTTGTGGTAGACCCTTAGACTTACCGTTATTCAAATTGGTTTGCATCGTGTTTCGGAATAATGTGTTGGTTATTTTTCACATTGGGTGAATGTCATGTACACTAGTAAGCACAAGCTGTCGCTGTAGACCGTGGTCATGAAACTGTGATTTATTTTTTGAGGACTCCTCCTTTCTTGTAGCACGGGCATCCATTGCGGCCAAGGTTTTGTCAGTGCTATACCTACTTTAATTCGTTAAGGAACGTTTGATATTTGGTGAGGGGACTTTATCTCATTGCCTAAATATATGTTTTTTCGTGAATTTATCCTCGGTGAACATTGGACGTATTACATGATCCGTGCATAGCAATGGGCCTCCCTGGATGTATCTTGCGGATATTTCTGCTTTTTTGTTTGTGGGATTTATCATCTGCACAGATTGCCTATTCTGTGTCAGAGGAGGTGAACAAGGGAACCGCTTTTGGGAATTTAGCAAAGGATCTTAATCTGAATGTGCATGAACTGGAGTCCCGTCTTTTTCAAATTGTATCCGAATCAAGCAAGAAATATTTTGAGGTAAATCTGAAAACTGGCATACTATTCGTGAATGAAAGAATCGACCGAGAGGAGCTATGTTTGAAGAGTAAACGATGTTCTCTAAACCTAGAGGCCATAGCTCACAATCCTCTCAATCTTTACCGAATAGAGATAAATGTTCAGGACATTAATGATAACGCACCATCTTTCCAAGTTGAAACTCTATCCTTGAATATTACTGAAAATGTGCTCTCTGGAGACAGATTCGCTTTGCCTGCTGCTGAGGATGCGGATGTTGGTAGCAACTCAGTGAAAACCTACAAGCTGAGCCCAAACGAACACTTTTCTTTGGATGTGCAGAGCGATGGAGAGCAGAGTGTGTCTGCGGAGTTAGTGCTTCAGAAAGCTTTAGACCGAGAGAAACAGACTGTAATAAAGCTCACACTGACTGCTGTTGATGGAGGAAAACCTCCCAGATCTGGGACGCTACAAATAGTGGTGAATGTTATGGATGTTAATGACAATACGCCTATTTTTACCAAACCTCTTTATAAAGTTCGCATATATGAAAACGTTGCATTTGGGACTCATGTGCTCACAATGAATGCAACTGATTCAGATGAAGGGATGAACGGTCATGTTGTATACTCGCTGTCTGAGCATGGAAATACGAACGCGATGGACATGTTTGTTATTAATCCTGAGACTGGTGAAATTACTGTGAAAGGTAATATTGACTATGAGGATAACTCTGCATTTGAGATGAGGATCCACGCCAGGGACAATGGTCTCCCTCCTCGCAGCGGGCAATGCAAAGTTTTAGTTGAAGTTTTAGATGCGAATGACAATGGACCTGCTATATCGGTGACGTCACTTATGGACATGGTGAGTGAGGAAGCCAAAACCGGAACAGCTGTTGCTTTGATAATGATTTCTGATAAAGATGGAGGTAAAAACGGAATCGCTCATGGTGAGGCTCACGGAAAAGGTCCTTTCAAGCTTCAGTCCTCCTATAAGAATTACTACTCTTTAGTAACAGATGGGCCCCTGGACAGAGAGATTGCTTCTCAATACAATGTAACAATCATTGCAACAGATGAAGGGACCCCACCTCTCAGCAGTACCAGTATCATTACTGTACACATTTCTGATGTTAATGACAATGTTCCACACTTTCCAGAACTTGTGGTCAATGTATATCTAAAGGAGAATAGTCCAGTGGGAGATTTAATGGCGACAGTGACTGCACAAGATCCTGATATGAACAAAAATGCAGAGATAGCATATTCATTATCAGAGGGCAATCATTATGCTGTACCTTTATCCACCATGATGAATATAAACTCAATAACAGGTGAAATATACAGTATGCAGTCTTTTAATTACGAAGAAGTGAAGACTTTAACATTTGACGTTCAGGCCACAGACTCTGGCGTTCCTCCACTAAGCAGCATCGTGACTGTGAACGTTTTTATCCTAGATGAAAATGACAACAGTCCTGTTATTCTCCCACCCTATTCTGACCATGGCGCCGTTAATTCTGATAACATTCCCTATTCTGCTGAAGCGGGGTACTTTGTGGCCAAGATCAGGGCTGTAGACGCCGACTCTGGTTATAACGCGCTGCTGTCTTATCACATCTCTGAACCGAAGGGGACCAATCTCTTCAGAATTGGAACCAGCAATGGAGAAATAAGGACAAAGAGACGCATGAGTGATAATGACTTAAAAACTCACCCGTTGGTCATTCTGGTGTCTGACAATGGAGAACCTTCCCTGTCTGCGACTGTGTCGATAGATGTTGTGGTTGTTGAAAGTACAGGTGACATGCAGACAACTTTCAGACAGGCTGTAAAGGAGGAGAGTTTTTCAGATTTAAACCTCTATCTGCTCATTGCCATTGCATCAGTATCAGTGATCTTTCTACTGAGTCTTATCAGTTTGATCGCTGTAAAGTGCCACAGGACAGACGGCAGTTTCAGCAGGTACAGCGCCCCAATGATCACCACACACCCTGACGGGAGCTGGTCTTACTCCAAATCTACTCAGCAGTATGACGTGTGTTTTAGCTCCGACACAATGAAGAGTGATGTAGTAGTTTTCCCAACATCATTTCCACCTGCTGATGCAGAGCTGATCAGTATTAACGGAGGGGACACTTTTAATAGGTCAAGAACGATTCCTAAAACTGATAAGGTAAGGCACCTTCAATTCAATCATTCTTATTTTTCCTCGAGTGATCAATTGTTTGTGGACAGTATAACAGAGCTGAATATGAACATCAACATTTCATCTTAACTTGTATTCAGGATGAGGAATCCATTGTTATTTCTTCAGGACATCAGGACACTTCTGGTGGACAGGTAACAATATATTTTGCTGTTGAGTAGATTAAGTTAGTTTTTCGAGAACAGCACACAATGTAGGATTTCAGCAATACCGGGGTGGACAGTGACACGAGGAGGTGGCTTTGTTCTCTTTGAAGTTTTAGTTGCGGCTCCAGTATTCTACGGTTCCAGGTAACATTGGTTCATACACAGTTCGTGAATGTTTATAACATATTTAGATTAATTTGCAAGACTGATTGTAATATTTTGCTTTCGTGCTGGGTTTTTTTCTTTGCTAAATAGGCAGCCTAGATGCATTGCAAGTTTCAAGTTCTAGCAAACAGTCTACCGACTATGCCGTGTAGGCTACTTTGTTAAAAACGCACGTCCCTGTTTCAGATAAAAAGCAGAAGCACACGGTGTCGCTGCAGACCATGAGTAAAAATAATCTCGTCTCTTAAACCGGGCCCCCTCCCAGTTACTCGGCTATATCCCGCACCCAGTCCGTATTTAATCACGGCAGCCTCGTCACTGCATTTTTGGCTTTGAATAATTTGAAATTAGATCATTGATAACAATTATTTAAGAATACAATCATCGATGTGTGGTAGAGAGAATTAAGCCGTGGATCGCAATGGGCCTCCCCGACCACGGATGGGTCTTTATTCTGACTCTTCTTTGTTTATTGGATTCATCTTTCGGTCAGGTATCTTATTCTGTCTCAGAGGAGGCGAATAAGGGAACCGTTGTTGGGAATATAGCAAAGGATCTACACCTCAATGTTCAAGAACTGGAATCCCGTATGTTTCAGATAGTATCCGGATCAAATAAGAAGTATTTTGAAGTGAACCGCAAAACAGGTAATCTTTTTGTGAGTGAGAGAATTGACCGAGAGGAGCTATGTGTGACAAGCAAAAGATGTGCGTTAAATGTGGAGGCCCTAGCAAACAACCCTCATAGTCTTTATAGAATTGAGATAGACATCTTGGATATCAATGACAATGCGCCAGCTTTCTCAGTTAATACGTTAACACTAAATATTACAGAGATTGTAGCCATTGTAGGAGACAAATTCCTCCTGCCCGTTGCCAAAGATCCGGATGTGGGCAGTAACACAGTGAAAACCTACAAACTGAGCACGAATGAATACTTCTCTTTGGATGTACAGAGCGGCGGAGAGCAGAGTGTGTCTGCTGAGTTGGTGCTACAGAAACCTTTAGACCGAGAGAAACAGTCTGTGATTAAGCTTATACTAACTGCTGTTGATGGAGGCAAGCCTACTAGGTCCGGAACTTTACAGATCACAGTAAATGTTATGGACATTAATGACAATAATCCAGTTTTCACCAAGATTCTTTATAAAGTTAAAGTGATGGAGAATGCCCTGGTGGGTACAAAGGTAATTTCCCTTTCTGCAACGGATTTGGATGAAGGAGTAAATGGTGAAATAACATATTCTATGGTCGGACAAGGAGCTGAAAATGGAGTTCACGGATTCGCTATTGTACCTGAAACAGGTGTGATTGAGGTAAAGGGACATATCGACCATGAAGAAAATGCTGCGATTGAATTGAGAGTCCAAGCTAAAGATAAGGGTCTTCCGCCCAGGAGTACACATTGCAAAGTTTTAGTTGAAGTCGTTGATGAGAATGATAACGCTCCTGAAATATCAGTGACGTCACTCATTGACACTGTTCGGGAGGACGTGAAAACAGGCACCGCTGTTGCCTTAGTCACAGTTACTGATAAAGACGGAGGTAAAAATGGAATAGTGCAGTGTAACATTGCTGCCTCGGTTCCTTTCAAGTTGCAGCCTTCATATAAGAATTACTACTCTCTATTAGTAGATGGTCCACTGGACAGAGAGCTCACTTCACTTTATAACGTCACCATCATCGCTACAGATGAAGGGACTCCACCTCTCTCCAGCACCAGTGTTATTACCGTTCATGTTTCTGATGTAAATGACAACGCGCCTCACTTTTCAGAACCAGTTTTTAATGCGTATTTAAAGGAGAATAGTCCCGTCGGAGATCGTATTGCCAGTGTGACTGCACATGATTCAGACATAAATGAAAATGCTCAAACGTCTTATTCACTCCTAGAAATTAAGAATGGTTTAACCTTGTCTGCAATGGTAAACATCAACTCTTTAACTGGGGAAATATACAGCATACAATCATTCAACTATGAAGAGGTGAAACAGTTACAGTTCCAAGTTCAGGCCACAGACTCAGGTGTTCCTCCACTAAGCAACAACGTGACTGTGAACGTTTTTATCCTGGATGAGAATGACAACAGTCCTGTTATTCTCCCGCCCTATTCTGACCACGGCTCCGTTAATTCTGAGAACATTCCCTATTCTGCTGAAGCGGGCTACTTTGTGGCCAAGATCAGGGCTGTAGACGCCGATTCTGGTTATAACGCACTGTTGTCTTATCACATAACTGAACCGAAGGGGACCAATCTATTCAGAATTGGAACCAGCAGCGGAGAAATAAGGACTAAAAGACGCATGAGTGACAATGATTTAAAAACTCACCCGTTGATCATTCTGGTGTCGGATAATGGAGAATCGTCCCTGTCTGCGACTGTGTCTATTGATGTTGTGGTTGTTGAAAGTACAGGTGACATGCAGACAACCTTTAGACAACTGCCTGTGAAGGAGGATATGTTTTCAGATTTAAACCTTTATCTGCTTATTGCTATCATCTCAATATCTGTGATATTTCTACTGAGTCTTATCAGTTTGATAGCTGTAAAATGCCACAGGACAGACGGCAGTTTCAGCAGGTACAGCGCCCCAATGATCACCACACACCCTGACGGGAGCTGGTCTTACTCCAAATCTACTCAGCAGTATGACGTGTGTTTTAGCTCCGACACAATGAAGAGTGACGTAGTGGTTTTCCCGACATCATTTCCACCTGCTGATGCAGAGCTGATCAGTATTAACGGAGGAGACACTTTTAATAGGACGAGAACTCTGCCCAACACTGACAAGGTAAGACAAGCAGCTATTTAAAGTGTATTAACGAATAGACATTTTTGGGAAATCAACCTTTACTATTGGAGTTCTTTCGTGTCACTTTCTTTTAAGCTTTTACTGATTACCAGGCTTTATTTCCTTTTTAACGTCCACTCCCTGTCATTCACTGCTAATGTTATTCGTCGTTTATTCGTCACTTATTATGTCACTTATTTAACCCATGTGCTAATCTGCAATGTCAATTGTCAATTGCAATGTCCACATATAAAAAAGAAAAAAAGTATATAATCAAATCCGTTTCGTCTGTTCAGCACCACAATTATGGACACCGATATCGCGACATAACTGTGGTCTCCTTTGGATTGCACTGCAGTTATATCAGATCGTATATTAGAAATACCAGTTAATTACTGGCAATACACTTACTCCTTCTCTTGGCTTGGAGAATAGGTTAGTCGCCCATGTCCATTTCGAATGTCTGAGGGAATTAAGCAAGTAAGGATGTGCTTGCTTACAAAAGCAACAGTGCAACAGTTTTAGTTTTGTCTCTTTCGTCGAATATGATTAATTTCTCTCGAATCTATTCGTTTTTTAACCCAAACATTATTCATAAACAGCTACCACATTGTTGCTTTTTCAGGGACTTTTGTGCATATGCCGAGCGATTTTCGCCCGTATTCAGATATTCAGCTACAGACTTGTCTCTTACTGTAGGTCATGCTTTAGACATTTTCCACCATCCCAATGATTTCGAAATTCATAATCTACTGATGTTTTGTAATAGCCCCTTGTCTGAAACCGTCCCCTAGGCTTTTGACATTTGTATGGTAGGCTACTTGTGTTCTTATATTCGTTGGCTTAGTTTATTCAATCTGGTTCGGTGGTTTTAGGAAGGATGCATTGGTTCTGTTTTTCATCGGAACATTATCATGCCCACTAGTAAGCACATGATGTCGCTGTAGACCGTGGTTATGAAACAGTTTTTTATTTTTTATATCTACGGACTCCTCCTTCCATGTCTGTCACAGGCATCCATTGCGGGCAGGGTTTTGTCAGCACTGTACCTACTTTAATTCGTAAAGAAACGTTTCGAATGCTATAAGGGGAATTGATCTCACTGCCTGCGGAAAAATAAGCCTTTTTTTATTTTCTTCTTTGTTGAACACTGGACTTTTTATGTGAACCGTGGACAGCAATGGGCCTCAATGGATGTATGTTGTGTCGGATTTTGCTGCTTCTTTGTTTATGGGATTTATCTTGCGGTCAGATTGCTTATTCTGTATCAGAGGAGGTGAACAAGGGAACCGTTGTTGGGAATATAGCAAGGGATCTACATCTCAATGTTCAGGAACTGGAGTCCCGTATGTTTCAGATTGTATCTGGATCCAACAAGAAATATTTCGAGGTAAATCTAAAAACAGGTGCACTGTTTGTGAGTGAGAGAATTGACCGAGAGGAGCTATGTGTGACAAGCAAGAAATGTTCCTTAAATCTAGAGGCTCTTGCACACAACCCTCATAGTCTTTATCGAATTGAGATAGATATCTTAGACATCAATGACAACTCGCCATCATTCTCAGTGAGTACACTCACATTGAATATTACAGAGATTGCCATTGTAGGGGAGACATTCTATTTGCCTCTTTCAAAGGATCTTGATTCTGGCAGTAATTCTGTGAAAACCTACAAGCTAAGCCCAAATGAATACTTCTCTCTGGACGTACAAGTCAATGGAGAGCAGAGTGTGTCTGCGGAGTTAGTGCTTCAGAAAGCTTTAGACCGAGAGAAACAGGCTGTTATGAATCTTATATTAACTGCTGTTGATGGAGGAAAACCTATTCGGTCCGGGACTTTACAAATAACAGTGAATGTTATGGACATTAATGACAATAACCCCGTTTTCAGCAAGCCTCTTTATAAAGTTAAAGTGAAGGAGAATGCCCTGGTGGGTACAAAGGTAATTGCTCTTTCTGCAACGGATTTGGATGAAGGAATAAATGGGGAAATAACATATTCTTTGGTTGGACATGGAGCTGAAAATGGAGCTCATGTTTTCGCTATCGTTCCTGAAACAGGTTTGATTGAGGTAAAGGGACTTATTGACCATGAAGAAAATGCTGCGATTGAATTGAGAGTACGTGCAAAAGACAACGGCCATCCACCAAAGAGTACATTGTGCAAAGTTTTAGTTGAAGTCGTTGATGAGAATGATAACGCTCCTGAAATATCAGTGACGTCACTCATTGACACTGTTCGGGAGGACGTGAAAACAGGCACCGCTGTTGCCTTAGTCACAGTTACTGATAAAGATGGTGGTAAAAATGGAATAGTGCAGTGTAACATTGCTGCCTCGGTTCCTTTCAAGTTGCAGCCTTCATATAAGAATTACTACTCTCTATTAGTAGATGGTCCACTGGACAGAGAGCTCGTTTCACTTTATAACGTCACCATCATCGCTACAGATGAAGGGACTCCACCTCTCTCCAGCACCAGTGTTGTTACCGTTCATGTTTCTGATGTGAATGACAACGCGCCTCACTTTTCAGAACCAGTTTTTAATGAGTATTTAAAGGAGAATAGTCCCGTCGGAGATCGTATTGCCAGTGTGACTGCGCATGATTCAGACATAAATGAAAATGCTCAAACGTCTTATTCACTCCTAGAAATTAAGAACGGTTTACCCTTGTCTGCAATGATAAACATCAACTCTTTAACTGGGGAAATATACAGCATACAATCATTCAACTATGAAGAGGTGAAACAGTTACAGTTCCAAGTTCAGGCCACAGACTCTGGCGTTCCTCCACTAACCAGCAACGTGACTGTGAACGTTTTTATCCTGGATGAGAATGACAACAGTCCTGTTATTCTCCCGCCCTATTCTGACCACGGCTCCGTTAATTCTGAGAACATTCCCTATTCTTCTGAAGCGGGCTACTTTGTGGCCAAGATCAGGGCTGTAGACGCCGACTCTGGTTATAATGCGCTGCTGTCTTATCACATCTCTGAACCGAAGGGGACCAATCTCTTCAGAATTGGAACCAGCAACGGAGAAATAAGGACTAAGAGACGCATGAGTGACAATGACTTAAAAACTCACCCGTTGGTTATTCTGGTGTCTGACAATGGAGAATCGTCCCTGTCTGCGACTGTGTCTATTGATGTTGTGGTTGTTGAAAGTACAGGTGACATGCAGACAACCTTTAGACAACTGCCTGTGAAGGAGGATATGTTTTCAGATTTAAACCTTTATCTGCTTATTGCTATCATCTCAATATCTGTGATATTTCTACTGAGTCTTATCAGTTTGATAGCTGTAAAATGCCACAGGACAGACGGCAGTTTCAGCAGGTACAGCGCCCCAATGATCACCACACACCCTGACGGGAGCTGGTCTTACTCCAAATCTACTCAGCAGTATGACGTGTGTTTTAGCTCCGACACAATGAAGAGTGACGTAGTGGTTTTCCCGACATCATTTCCTCCAGCTGATGCGGAGCTGATCAGTATTAACGGAGGAGACACTTTAAATAGGACGATAACTCTGCCCAACACTGACAAGGTAAGACAAGCTGCCATTTAAAGTGTATTAACGAATAGACATTTTTGGGAAATCAGCCTTTACTACTGGAGTTCGTTCATGTCACTTTCTTTTAAGCTTTTACTGATAACCAGGCTTTATTTCCTTTCTAAAGTCCTCTCCCTGTCATTCACTGCTAATGCTATTCGTAGTTTATTCGTCACTTATTATGTCACTTATTTAACCCATGTGCTAACCTGCAATGTCAATGTCCAAATATAAAAAAGAAAAAAAGTATATATTATCAAATCCGTTTCGTCTGTTCAGCACCACAACTATGGACACCGATATCACGACACAACTGTGGTCTCCTTTGGATTGCACTGCAGTAATATCAGATCATATACTAGAAATACCAGTTAATTACTGGCAATACACTTACTCCTTCTCTTGTCTTGGAGAATAGGTTAGTCGCCCATGTCCATTTCGAATGTCTGAGGGAATTAAGCAAGTAAGGATGTGCTTGCTTACAAAAGCAACAGTGCAACAGTTTTAGTTTTGTCTCTTTCGTCGAATATGATTAATTTCTCTGGAATCTATTAGTTTTTTAACCCAAACATTATTCATAAACAGCTACCCAGTTGTTGCTTTTTCAGGGACTTTTCGATTTTCGCCCGTATTCAGATATACAGCTTCAGGCTTGTCTCTTACTGTAGGTCATGCTTTAGACATTTTCCACCATCCCAATGATTTAGAAATTAATATTCTACTGATGTTTTGTAATAGCCCCTTGTCTGAAACAGCCCATTAGGCTTTTGACATTTGTATGCTAGGCTACTTGTGTTCTTATATTTGGTGGCTTAGTTTATTCAATCTGGTTCGGTGGTTTTAGGAAGGATGCATTGGTTGTTTTTCATCGGAATAATTATCATGCCCACTAGTAAGCGCAAGATGTCGCTGTAGACCGTGGTTATGAAACAGTTTTTATTATATTTCAACGGACTCCTCCTTCCATGTCTGTCACAGGCATCCATTGCGGGCAGGGTTTTGTCAGCACTATACCTACTTTCATTCGTAAGGAAACGTTTTGAACGATATAAGGAGAATTTATCTCATTGCCTCCTGAAATATATGCCTTTTTTAATTTCTTCTTTGTTGAACACTGGACGCTTCATGTGAACCGTGGACAGCAATGGGCCTCCATGGATGTATTTTGTTTCGGATTTTGCTGCTGCTTTGTTTATGGGATTTATCTTCCAGTCAGATTGCTTATTCTGTGTCAGAGGAAGTGATCAAGGGAACCGTTATTGGGAATATAGCAAAGGATCTACATCTCAATGTTCAGGAACTGGAGTCCCGTATGTTTCAGATTGTGACTGGATCCAACAAGAAATATTTCGAGGTAAATCTTAAAACAGGTGCTCTGTTTGTGAGTGAGAGAATTGACCGGGAGGAGCTATGTGTGACAAGCAAGAAATGTTCCTTAAATTTAGAGGCTCTTGCACACAACCCTCATAGTCTTTATAGAATCGAAATAAATATATTAGACATCAATGACAACTCGCCATCTTTCTCAGTGAAAACACTTACACTGAATATAACAGAGCATGCCATTGCAGGAGAAACATTCTACTTGCCTATTTCAAAGGATCTGGATTCTGGCAGTAACTCTATAAAAACGTACAAGCTGAGCCCAAATGAACACTTCTCTCTCGAAGTTCAGAGTGGTGGAGATCAGAGTGTGTCTGCTGAGTTGGTGCTACAGAAATCTTTAGACCGAGAGAAACAGGCTGTGATTGATCTTATACTGACTGCTGTTGATGGAGGAAAACCTCCCAGGACTGGGACGTTGCAGATCACTGTAAATGTGATTGATGTTAATGACAATAATCCCGTTTTCACCAAGCCTCTTTACAAAGTTAAGGTGAATGAGAATGCCCCGGTGGGTACAAAGATAATTGCCCTTTCTGCAACGGATTTCGATGAAGGAGTAAATAGTGAAATACGATATTCTCTAGTCGGACAAGGAGCTGAAAATGGAGCTAATGTATTTGCTATTGTCCCTGAGACAGGTGTGATTGAGGTAAATGGACCTATTAATCATGAAGAAAATGCAGCGATTGAGTTGAGAGTCCAAGCTAAAGATAAGGGTCTTCCGCCCAGGATTTCACATTGCAAAGTTTTAGTTGAAGTCGTTGATGAGAATGATAACGCTCCTGAAATATCAGTGACGTCACTCATTGACACTGTTCGGGAGGACATGAAAACAGGCACCGCTGTTGCCTTAGTCACAGTTACTGATAAAGATGGTGGTAAAAATGGAATAGTGCATTGTAACATTGCTGCCTCGGTCCCTTTCAAGTTGCAGCCTTCATATAATAATTACTACTCTCTGTTAGTAGATGGTCCACTGGACAGAGAGCTCGCTTCACTTTATAACGTCACCATCATCGCTACAGATGAAGGGACTCCACCTCTCTCCAGCACCAGTGTTATTACCGTTCATGTTTCTGATGTGAATGACAACGCGCCTCACTTTTCAGAACCAGTTTTTAACGTACATTTAAAGGAGAATAGTCCCGTTGGAGATCTTATTGCCAGTGTGACTGCGCATGATTCAGACATAAATGAAAATGCTCAAACGTCTTATTCACTCCTAGAAATTAAGAACGGTTTACCCTTGTCTGCAATGATAAACATCAACTCTTTAACTGGGGAAATATACAGCATACAATCATTCAACTATGAAGAGGTGAAACAGTTACAGTTCCAAGTTCAGGCCACAGACTCTGGCGTTCCTCCACTAAGCAGCAACGTGACTGTGAACGTTTTCATCCTGGATGAGAATGACAACAGTCCTGTTATTCTTCCGCCATATTCTGACCACGGCTCCGTTAATTCTGAGAACATTCCCTATTCTGCTGAAGCGGGCTACTTTGTGGCCAAGATTAGGGCTGTAGACGCCGACTCTGGTTATAACGCGCTGCTGTCTTATCACATAACTGAACCGAAAGGGACCAATCTCTTCAGAATTGGAACCAGCAACGGAGAAATAAGGACTAAAAGACGCATGAGTGACAATGACTTAAAAACTCACCCGTTGATCATTCTGGTGTCTGATAATGGAGAACCGTCCTTGTCTGCGACTGTGTCTATTGATGTTGTGGTTGTTGAAAGTACAGGTGACATGCAGACAACCTTTAGACAACTGCCTGTGAAGGAGGATATGTTTTCAGATTTAAACCTTTATCTGCTTATTGCTATCATCTCAATATCTGTGATATTTCTACTGAGTCTTATCAGTTTGATAGCTGTAAAATGCCACAGGACAGACGGCAGTTTCAGCAGGTACAGCGCCCCAATGATCACCACACACCCTGACGGGAGCTGGTCTTACTCCAAATCTACTCAGCAGTATGACGTGTGTTTTAGCTCCGACACAATGAAGAGTGACGTAGTGGTTTTCCCGACATCATTTCCACCTGCTGATGCGGAGCTCATCAGTATTAACGGAGGAGACACTTTTAATAGGACGAGAACTCTGCCCAACATTGACAAGGTAAGACAAGCAGCCATAAAACGTTTATTTACGAATATATATATGTGTGTGTGTATATATATATATATATATATATATATTTATATATATATACAGTATATGCTTTGGAAATCAGGCTGTACTACTGGAGTTCGTTCGTGTCATTTTCTTTCAATCTTTTACTGTTAAATAGGCTGTATTTTCTTTTAATAATCATCCACTCCCTATCATTGGGTTCGAATCTTGTTCGTCCAATCAATTTTCGACCACTCTCTAAAACAAAACCACTCACTTTGTATGTGTATTAATAAACTATTTGTAGACTGGCTTTGTAGATTAGCACGACTTTGGTGAAAGTCAAGACTCCTTATCAAATCCGTTTCGTCTTGTTCAGCACCTATCACTGGACAGCGACACCGCGAGACAACGGTGGTCTCCATTGGATTGCACTGCAGTAAACAAAAAGATCACATTGTAAATTCCATCTCATAATTGGCAATAATTGGCAATACCAGGAAATGCTTCTTCTATTATTTTGGAGAGTCGGGTTGTCGGCTATGTTCATGTTCAATTTCGTCATCGGAGGGAATTAAACAAGGATGTTTCCATGCTTGTGTAGCAAAGCAACAGTGCAACAGAACGAGCGGTGTCTATATTGTCGAATATAATTTTCTTTCTCTCGAATCTATTATTTATACGCTGGTAAAGTGGAACATCACTGCATATACATAAAACAAGCGCGCAGCGGTGGAACACTGACATCATAATGTTGACATGTGGCTGTCAAACTTGATCCCAGCGGATCATTCTAGAAACGGAGGCAGGGTTAGATACTGCGCAGCTTAGAAGATTTATTTTCAAAAATCCTTTTTCAGCTGTATTAACAAGTTGCAACCTTAGCTACGTTACTTGTAACAGCAAACATATCTCGAATATCAAATACACATATTTTATCACGCTCAAAATAGCAAAAATATATGTATTTACTAGTCTCTTATTGAGCTTCCAATGCAAATGCTATGTTTGACCGAGACAGCTTCGTTGTCATGGTATTATTTGATAATTTTGCAATTACTTTACCAGATTACTAAACCTAAACATTGAACAGCTATCACATTGTTATGCGATGTAGAACGTTGATTTTATGAGGGATCTGTATGTACCTATTCGGATTTGTATTCTACTTGTGTTGTAGTAGTAGGCTTATCGTTATTCAAACTTGTTCGGTGGTGTTCAGAATGATTCATTGGTTAAATTTCTTATATGGTCGATATCATGTCCACTCGTAAGCACAAGGTGTCGCTGTAGACCGTGGTTATGAAACTATAACATCATTTTCACGGACTCCTCCTTCATTGTCTGACTCTGGCATCCATTGCGGGCAGGGTTTTGTCTGTGATATACCGACTTGAAATCAGAAAGGAACGTTTGCAATGATATACGGGGACTATATCTCATTGCCTACTGAAACATATGTTTTTAAATAATTTCCTATTTTGTGAACACTGGACGTTTCACGTGAACCGTGGATAGCAATGGGCCCCCATGGATGTATCTTGTTTCGGATTTTGCTGCTTCTTTGTTTATGGGATTTATCTTCCGGTCAGATTGCTTATTCTGTGTCAGAGGAGGTGAATAAGGGAACCGTTATTGGGAATATAGCAAAGGATCTACATCTCAATGTTCAGGAACTGGAGTCCCGTATGTTTCAGATTGTATCTGGATCCAACAAGAAATATTTCGAGGTAAATCTAAAAACAGGTGCTCTGTTTGTGAGTGAGAGAATTGACCGAGAGGAGCTATGTGTGACAAGTAAGAAATGTGCCTTAAATCTAGAGGCTCTTGCACACAACCCTCATAGTCTTTATCGAATTGAGATAGATATCTTAGATATCAATGATAACGCACCATATTTCTCAGTGAGTAGAGTCAAATTGAATATAACAGAGAATGCCATTACTGGAGAGACATTCATTTTGCCTATTTCAAAAGATCTGGATTCTAGTAGTAATTCTGTGAAAACCTACAAGCTGAGCTCCAATGACTTTTTCGCTTTGGATGTACAAAGCGGGGGAGAGCAGAGTGTGTCTGCGGAGTTGGTGTTACAGAAAACTTTAGACCGAGAGAAACAGGCTGTAATTAAGCTTATACTAACTGCTGTTGATGGAGGAAAACCTCCCAGGACCGGGACGTTGCAGATCACTGTGAATGTGATTGATGTTAATGACAATGTTCCCGTTTTCAGCAAGCCTCTTTATAAAGTTAAGGTGAATGAGAATGCCCCTGTGGGAACAAAGGTAATTTCCCTTTCTGCAACTGATTTGGATGAAGGAGTAAATAGTGAAATAAAATATTCTCTTGTCGGACATGGATCTGAAAATGGAGCACAGTTATTCGTTATCGTTGCTGAGACAGGGGTGATTGAGGTAAATGGACTTATTGACCATGAAGAAAACGCTGCGATTGAATTGAGAGTCCAAGCTAAAGATAAGGGTCTTCCGCCCAAGAGTACACATTGCAAAGTTTTAGTTGAAGTCGTTGATGAGAATGATAACGCTCCTGAAATATCAGTGACGTCACTCATTGACACTGTTCGGGAGGACATGAAAACAGGCGCCGCTGTTGCCTTAGTCACAGTTACTGATAAAGATGGTGGTAAAAATGGAATCGTGCATTGTAACATTGCTGCCTCGGTTCCTTTCAGATTGCAACCTTCATATAAGAATTACTATTCTCTATTAGTAGATGGTCCATTGGACAGAGAGCTCGCTTCACTTTATAACGTCACCATCATCGCTACAGATGAAGGGACTCCACCTCTCTCCAGCACCAGTGTTATTACCGTTCATGTTTCTGATGTGAATGACAACGCGCCTCACTTTTCAGAACCAGTTTTTAACGCGTATTTAAAAGAGAATAGTCCCATTGGAGATCGTCTTGCCAGTGTCACTGCGCATGATTCAGACACAAATGAAAATGCTCAAACGACCTATTCATTGGTAGAAATTAAACATGCTTTTCCCTTGTCTTCAATGATAAACATCAACTCTTTAACTGGGGAAATATACAGCATGCAATCGTTCAACTATGAAGAGGTGAAACAATTCCATTTCCAAGTTCAGGCCACAGACTCAGGTGTTCCTCCACTAAGCAACAATGTGTCTGTGAACGTTTTTATCCTGGATGAGAATGACAACAGTCCTGTTATTCTCCCACCCTATTCTGACCACGGCTCCATTAATTCTGAGAACATTCCCTATTCTGCTGAAGCGGGCTACTTTGTGGCCAAGATCAGGGCTGTAGACGCCGACTCTGGTTATAACGCACTGCTGTCTTATCACATAACTGAACCGAAGGGGACCAATCTCTTCAGAATTGGAACCAGCAACGGAGAAATAAGGACAAAGAGACGCATGAGTGACAATGACTTAAAAACTCACCCGTTGATCATTCTGGTGTCTGATAATGGAGAACCGTCCTTGTCTGCGACTGTGTCTATTGATGTTGTGGTTGTTGAAAGTACAGGTGACATGCAGACAACTTTCAGACAGCTGCCTGTAAAGGAGAATATTTTTTCAGATTTAAACCTTTATCTGCTTATTGCCATTATATCTATATCAGTGATATTTCTACTGAGTCTCATCAGTATGATGGCTGTAAAATGCCACAGGACAGACGGCAGTTTCAGCAGGTACAGCGCCCCAATGATCACCACACACCCTGACGGGAGCTGGTCTTACTCCAAATCTACTCAGCAGTATGACGTGTGTTTTAGCTCTGACACAATGAAGAGTGACGTAGTGGTTTTCCCGACATCATTTCCACCTGCTGATGCGGAGCTTATCAGTATCAACGGAGGGGACACTTTTAAAAGAACGCAGACTCTCCCAAGCACAGACAAGGTATGTATATACACTAACTGTTGCCATTGATTATTTGAAATAGTGACGTCCTTTGTACCGTCCGGGGACAGAAATGCATTTCAACGGTTTCCATACCCGTGCGTAATTACGCACAACCTTGCCAAGTTGCCGAATTGTTATAGTCTTTGACGTCTTGTAGACAGATATTTGTTCTTGTTTCAAAATGCGTTGTGATACAAGATGATAACATACCTTTTCCGATCACGATTGTTTGGTTAATGGTCACAGTGGCAAAGTTCCTAAACAATTGGCCTATATTTGTCAATCTATTTTAAAAGATTATACATGTATAATACACAGGATGTCGCTGTTGACCATGAAAGTTATTTCTGTGAGTAAAATCCTGAGCCCCTCCTCTGGTGAATAAACATGAATGTTTTATAACGCCATCGATAATGGGCTTTTCGAAGAGAGAAGAACGATGATTGTCTGTCTGTGATAGAGTTTCCTCACATGGGATAGCACAGCAGCTAGCTATTGTGTCAATATTGTCAGTATAATATCTACAGTTTTGTGATCAGCGCTTATTTCTGCAAAGATGGACCCTGGTGACAATGGGAGACGTGTTTGGATACAGTATGTTTTTCTGCTTTGTTCTATGGCATTTTGCTCGGGACAGTTCGTGTATTCGGTGTCAGAGGAGGTGGATAAAGGAACATTTGTCGGGAATATTGCAAAAGACCTTAATCTAAATGTTCTGGAACTGGAATCTAGAGATATTCATATCGTCTGCGAGTCAAAAAGGAATTATTTTGATGTCGACAAGAAGACTGGTGCTGTTTCGGTTAATGAGAGAATCGACCGAGAGACACTCTGCCCTAACTCAGTAAAATGTTATTTAGATGTAGAGGCGATATTGAACAATCCCATGCATATCCATCGTATTGAAGTGAACATTTTAGACATTAATGACAACGCACCGTCATTTAGAGAGCGCATTCATGTTGTCAATGTGACTGAATCGTCTTTTCTGGGAGACAGGTTCCCATTACCGTTTGCCAGTGATGCGGATGTTGGCAGTAACTCGGTGAAAATCTACAAGTTGAGCCCAAATGAACACTTCTCTCTGGATGTGCAGAGCGGTGGAGAGCAGAGTGTGTCTGCTGAGTTAGTGCTACATAAAGCTTTAGACCGAGAGAAACAGGCCGTGATGAAACTTACACTGACTGCTGTTGATGGAGGAAAATCTCCCAGATCCGGGACATCACAGATAGTAATTAACGTGATCGACGCCAATGACAATACTCCGACTTTCAGTAGACCTCTGTATAAAGTGCGCGTGTCAGAAAACGTTGCAATGGGATATCCAATTCTCACCTTAAACGCAACAGACTTAGACGAAGGGCTTAATGGTGAGATTGAATTCTCATTCACTGGCAAAGGAGAATGGGACCCTCATAATGTGTTTGAAATCAATCAGCAATCCGGTGAAATAACAGTAAAAGAGGAGTTGGATCACGAGGAGAACCCTGCTTTTGAAATCCGCGTACAAGCAAAAGACAAGGGCAATCCACGAAGGAGTGCCTATTGTAAAGTCCTGATTGAAATACTTGATGTAAATGACAATGCGCCAGAGATTGTAGTAACATCACTTCCTGGCTCAGTCAAGGAGGATGCTATGAAAGGAACAGTTGTGGCTTCCATAAATATACGAGACAGAGATGGAGGGAAAAATGCGCTCATCAAATCCGACATAGTAGGAATAGTTCCTTTTAAAATACAGTCGTCCTATAAAAACTATTACTCCTTGGTCGTAGACGGACCTCTGGACAGAGAGAGATTTTCTCTTTATAATGTAACCATTAGAGCTTCTGACGAGGGGACCCCGCCTCTCTCTAGTACCAGTGTGATTACTGTACACATCTCTGATGTGAATGACAACGCTCCACGCTTTCCAGAGGCCATAGTTAACGTGTATTTAAAGGAGAATAGTCCAGTGGGGATTCGTGTTGGCATCGTAGCAGCGAATGACCCTGATATCGATGAAAATTCTCGAGTGACGTATACACTATCAAAAAACAATGATCCAAAGTTATCAACATTTATTAACCTAAATGTTCTAAATGGTGAAATATACAGCATGCAGTCTTTCAACTATGAGGAAATGAAAACATTCCAGTTCCAAGTTCAGGCCACAGACTCTGGTGTTTCTCCACTAAGCAGCAACGTGACTGTGAACGTTTTTATCCTGGATGAGAATGACAACAGTCCTGTTATTCTCCCCCCGTATTCTGACCACGGCTCCGTTAATTCTGAGAACATTCCATATTCTGCTGAAGCAGGCTATTTTTTGGCCAAGATCAGGGCTGTAGACGCCGACTCTGGTTATAATGCGCTGCTGTCGTATCACATCTCTGAACCGAAGGGGACCAATCTCTTCAGAATTGGAACCAGCAACGGAGAAATAAGGACTAAGAGACGCATGAGTGATAATGACTTAAAAACTCACCCGTTGGTCATTCTGGTGTCTGATAATGGAGAACCTTCCCTGTCTGCGACTGTGTCTATTGATGTTGTGGTTGTTGAAAGTACAGATGACATGCAGACAACTTTCAGACAACTGCCTGTGAAGGAGGACAGTTTTTCAGATTTAAATTTGTATTTGCTCATCGCCATTGTGTCAGTATCAGTGATCTTTCTACTGAGTCTTATCAGTTTGATAGCTGTAAAATGCCACAGGACAGACGGCAGTTTCAGCAGGTACAGCGCCCCAATGATCACCACACACCCTGACGGGAGCTGGTCTTACTCCAAATCTACTCAGCAGTATGACGTGTGTTTTAGCTCCGACACAATGAAGAGTGACGTAGTGGTGTTTCCTACACCGTATCCACCTGCTGACGCGGAGCTGATCAGTATTAACGGAGGAGACACTTTTAATAGGACGAGAACTCTGCCCAACACTGACAAGGTAAGACAATCAGCCATAACAAGTTTACAAACGAATAGAACATGCTTGGAAATCAGCCTATACTATTGGAGTTCGTTCGTGCCACTTTCTTTTAAGCTTTTTAGCCTACTGATAACCAGGCTTTATTTCCTTTTAAAACTCCACTCCCTGCCATTCACTTCTAGTCGTATTCATAGTTTATTCGTCACTTATCATGTGTGCCCTTTTTTAACGAAAGTGCTAATCTGCTAAATCAATGTCCATATATATATGAACTCTATACTTTTTATATATAAAAAGTATAGAGTGTCAAATTCATTCGTTTGTTCGTTCGTTCGTCTGTTCAGCACCACAACTATGGACACCGATATCGCGAGACATCTATGGTCTCCTTTGGATTGCACTGCAGTTATATCAGATCATATATAGAAATACCAGTTAATTACTGGCAATACACCTACTCCTTCTCTTGGCTTGGAGAATAGGTTAGTCGACCATGTGCATTTCGAATCTCTGAGGGAATTAAGCAAGTAAGGATGTGCTTCCTTACAAAAGCAACAGTGCAACAGTTTGAGTTTTGTCTATATCGTCGAACATGATTAATTTCTCTCGAATCTATTAGTTTTTTAACCCAAACATTCTTCATAAACAGCTAACCAGTTGTTGCTTTTTCAGGGACTTTTCGATTTCCCCCCGTATTCAGATATACAGCTTCAGACTTGTCTCTTACTGTAGGTCATGCTTTAGACATCTTCCCCCATCCAATGATTTAGAAATTAATATTCTACTGATGTTTTGTAATAGCGCCTTGTCTGAAACAGCCCATTAGGCTTTTGAGATGTTTATTCTAGGCTACTTGTGTTTTTGTATTAGTTGGGTTAGCGTTATTCAAACTGGTTCGGTGGTTTTAGGAATGATGCATTGGTTCTGTTTCTCATCGGAACATGATCATGCCCACTAGTAAGCACAAGATGTCGCTGTAGACCGTGGTTATTAAACTGTTTTTTAATTTCTACGGACTCCTCCTTCCATGTCTGTCACACGCATTCATTGCGGGCAGGGTTTTGTCAGCACTATACCTACTTTAATTCGTAAAGAAAGGTTTGGAATGATATAAGGGGAATTGATCTCATTTCCTACTGAAATATATGCCTTTTCATCATTTCATATTTGTGAACACAGGACATTTCACGTGAACCGTGGATAGCAATGGGCCTCCATGGATGTATCTTGTTTCGGATTTTGCTGCTTCTTTGTTTATGGGATTTATCTTCCGGTCAGATTGCTTATTCTGTATCAGAGGAGGTGAACAAGGGAACCGTTATTGGGAATATAGCAAAGGATCTACATCTCAATGTTCAGGAACTGGAGTCCCGTATGTTTCAGATTGTATCTGGATCCAACAAGAAATATTTCGAGGTAAATCTAAAAACAGGTGCTCTGTTTGTTAGTGAGAGAATTGACCGAGAGGAGCTATGTGTGACAAGTAAGAAATGTGCCTTAAATCTAGAGGCTCTTGCACACAACCCTCATAGTCTTTATCGAATTGAGATAGATATCTTAGATATCAATGATAATGCGCCAACGTTCTCAGTTAATACGTTTACACTGAATATTACAGAGAATGCAATTGTAGGAGACACATTCCTCCTGCCCGTTGCCAAAGATTCGGATGTGGGCAGTAACACATTGAAAACCTACAAACTGAGACCACATGAACACTTCTCTCTGGATGTACAGAGCGGTGGAGAGCATAGTGTCTCTGCCGAGTTGGTGCTACAGAAACCTTTAGACCGAGAGAAACAGGCTGTGATTAAGCTTATACTAATTGCTGTTGATGGAGGCCAGCCTACTAGGTCCGGGACATTACAGATCACAGTGAATGTTATGGACATTAATGACAATAATCCCGTTTTCACCAAGCCTCTTTATAAAGTTACTGTGAAAGAGAATGCCCCACTTGGAACACAGGTCATTGCCCTTTCTGCAACTGATTTAGATGAAGGGCTAAATGGTGAAGTAATATATTCTATGGTCGGACAAGGAGTTGACAATGGAGTACACGGATTCGCTATTGTA
Organism: Argentina silus; assembly: GCF_951799395.1. Lineage (NCBI taxonomy): Eukaryota > Metazoa > Chordata > Actinopteri > Argentiniformes > Argentinidae > Argentina > Argentina silus. The sequence continues at coordinate 24,257,730 of NC_139656.1, read as the reverse complement.
CCTGAAACAGGTGTGATTGAGGTAAAGGGACATATCGACCATGAAGAAAATGCTGCGATTGAATTGAGAGTCCAAGCTAAAGATAAGGGTCTTCCGCCCAGGATTTCACATTGCAAAGTTTTAGTTGAAGTCGTTGATGAGAATGATAACGCTCCTGAAATATCAGTGACGTCACTCATTGACACTGTTCGGGAGGACGTGAAAACAGGCACCGCTGTTGCCTTAGTCACAGTTACTGATAAAGATGGTGGTAAAAATGGAATAGTGCACTGTAACATTGCTGCCTCGGTTCCTTTCAAGTTGCAGTCTTCATATAAGAATTACTACTCTCTATTAGTAGATGGTCCACTGGACAGAGAGCTCACTTCACTTTATAACGTCACCATCATCGCTACAGATGAAGGGACTCCACCTCTCTCCAGCACCAGTGTTATTACCGTTCAAGTTTCTGATGTGAATGACAACGCGCCTCACTTTTCAGAACTCATTTTAAACGTGTTTTTAAAGGAAAATAGTCCCGTTGGAGATCATATTGCCAGTGTGACTGCGCATGATTCAGACATAAATGAAAATGCTCAAACGACCTATTCATTGCTGGAAATTAAGAATGGTTTACCCTTGTCTTCAATGATAAACATCAACTCTTTAACTGGTGAAATATACAGCATGCAGTCGTTCAATTATGAGGAAATGAAAACATTCCATTTCCAAGTTCAGGCCACAGACTCTGGTGTTCCTCGGCTAAGCAGCAACGTGACTGTGAACGTTTTTATCCTGGATCAGAATGACAACAGTCCTGTTATTCTCCCGCCCTATTCTGACCACGGCTCCGTTAATTCTGAGAACATTCCATATTCTGCTGAAGCGGGCTATTTTCTGGCCAAGATCAGAGCTGTAGACGCCGACGCTGGTTATAACGCGCTACTGTCTTATCACATCTCTGAACCGAAGGGGACCAATCTCTTCAGAATTGGAACCAGCAACGGAGAAATAAGGACTAAGAGACGCATGAGTGACAATGACTTAAAAACTCACCCGTTGGTCATTCTGGTGTCTGACAATGGAGAACCGTCCCTGTCTGCGACTGTGTCGATTGATGTTGTGGTTGTTGAAAGTACAGGTGACATGCAGACAACTTTCAGACAACTGCCTGTGAAGGAGGAGAGTTTTTCAGATTTAAATCTGTATTTGCTCATCGCCATTGTGTCAGTATCAGTGATCTTTCTACTGAGTCTCATCAGTTTGATTGCTGTAAAATGCCACAGGACAGACGGCAGTTTCAGCAGGTACAGCGCCCCAATGATCACCACACACCCTGACGGGAGCTGGTCTTACTCCAAATCTACTCAGCAGTATGACGTGTGTTTTAGCTCAGACACAATGAAGAGTGACGTAGTAGTTTTCCCCACGTCGTATCCACCTGCTGATGCGGAGCTGATCAGTATTAACGGAGGAGACACTTTTGATAGGACGAGAACTCTTCCAAATAGTGAAAAGGTGAGCTTTGTTTATTGCATTTGCAATGAAAATTATTGTCTGTTAGAAAGACCGACCGAGTTTTTGCAGTTTTCTGTTCATTATTTATCAACGTGTGTGTATGTGTGTGTGTGTGTATGTATGTGTGTGTTTGTTTATGTGTGTGTTTCTGTGTGTGTGTGTGTGTGTGTGTGTGTGTGTGTGTGTGTGTGTGTGTGTGTGTGTGTGTGTGTGTGTGTGCGTGTGTGTGGAGCAGGGGTTTCAGCACCATCGAGCTGGACAGCGTCACTTTGCTCACCAGCAACTTAAGCAGCGTTCGTCCTATATATATTGGGCTGATGAATGAGGACAATGAAGCTGAGCCTTTCCCTTTCTACACCATTAGTGAAAGATTATATTAAACTAAGTCCATACTTTACCTTTGGCTACTCATGCTACTACAGAAATTCACCCACGACACAATTGTTGCTAACCCTATCCCTCCTTTTTTTTTTACTTGGAGGTATACACAGCTGTTTGTATCACTTCAATTTGTGACATTCTAAAAGTGATGCTAATGCGTTACACATTATTTAATATCAGTGGAGGAGATACGTTTAATAGGCTAATAACGCTTCCAAACACAGAGAACGTATTTAGTTCCAGTTTTATACTTTACACAATTCCTACTTTTATCCGTCCTTGGTCACTATTTGTACAGCATTTCAGTTACATTAATCTGAGCTATGTCATTACAGTGTCATTGGTGGCTTTGTATCCTCTATGCTTTGTAAAGCCTACAATGTTTTATTGTTCCAGATGTTGACAACCATAGAGTTACTTTATATGTGTTGGTGATCACGTGTACACAGTTACTGGAATCGTTTTTGTAATTACACATCACCCAATCATCTTGACGAAGTGTTGTTGTCGTGGTCGAATATTCTTTATACTAATGTGTTGAATGGTGTACTTTGAAGACTAGTCCACATGACAAGTTATATATTTGATAACTATCCATTGATTAACAGTAACAGCAGTAAACAACAAGTTCACAACCTCGCCGAGTTTACACAGGACGTTCATGAAACACAGGATGTCGCTGTTGACCATGAAAGTTATTTGTCTGAACAGATAATGTTGGACTCCTCCTCTTGTGAGTACAGTACTCTAAATAGGAATCGAGTTGTAACCAGAGATGGGCTTTTCGAAGAGAAGGAAATGGTGAAACTGTGTCTACGATAAAGTGAATTGTACTTGGATATTTGGATTGTAGACGGCACTATCAAGATCATATTTTCCGTTTGATTCTACTGCATTATTGGGATTCGCTTTGGCTAATGCAGCGATGGCTCTTTGTCATCGTTTGACACTCGTTTGGATACAGCATGTTGTGCTGCTCCTATCGTGGGGTTCGTGTTCCGGACAGATTGTGTATTCCGTGTCAGAGGAGGTGGACAAAGGCACATTTGTTGGAAATATCGTCAAGGACCTTAATCTTAATGTGCGCGAACTGGAATCGAGAAATATTCAGATTGTAACCAGATCTAAAAGGAAGTATTTTGATATCGAAACAAAGACTGGTGTTCTCCATGTAAATGAAATGATAGACAGAGAGGCTCTCTGTCCAAATTCTGTTAAATGTTCTGTAGATGTAGAAGCAATTTTGAATAACCCCATGCACGTCCATCGTATTGAAGTGAACATTTTAGACATAAATGACAACGCACCAATTTTTCGAGAGCGTATACATGTTATCAACATGACAGAATCTGTTTTTCTGGGCGAAAGATTTCCTTTGCCGTCCGCCAGTGATGCAGATGGGGGCAGCAACTCGGTGAAGACGTACAAACTGAACCCAAACGACCACTTCTCCCTGGATGTACAAAGCGATGATGAACAGAGCGTGTCTGCTGAGTTGGTGCTACAGAAAGCTTTAGACCGAGAGAAACAGTCTGTGATGAGGCTGACACTAACTGCCGTAGATGGGGGAAAACCTTCAAGGTCCGGAACTTTGCAGATAGTGATCAATGTGATAGATGTGAACGATAATACTCCGGTTTTCAGTAAACCTCTGTATAAAGTGCGAGTGTCAGAAAATGCTGCATTTGGAACTGTAATTCTCACCTTAAACGCAACAGACTTAGACGAAGGTGTGAATGGTGATATTAAATACTCATTTACAGGTAAAGGAGAGATGGACCTTCATAATGTTTTTGCAATTAACCCGGACACAGGTGAAATAACAATAAAGGGGGTTTTGGATTATGAAGAGAACTCAGCGTTCGAAATCCGTGTTCAAGCGAAAGACAGGAGTCATTCACCAAGGACTGCCCACAGCAAAGTCCTGATTGAAATAGTTGATATTAATGACAATACCCCAGAGATTGAAGTCACATCAATGACAAGTTCTGTCAAAGAGGACGCCAAGAAAGGAACTGTTGTGGCTTCACTGAATATTGGAGATAAAGATGGGGGTAAAAATGGACTGGTCATGTCAAATGTAATCGGGCAAGTTCCGTTCAAGCTTCAGCTATCCTATAAGAATTACTACTCCTTAGTTGTTGACGGACCTTTAGACAGAGAGCGCTTCGCTGTATATAACGTAACAATCAAAGCAACCGATGAGGGGACCCCGCCTCTCTCCAGTAACAGTGTGATTACTGTACACATTTCTGATGTGAATGACAACGCGCCACGCTTTCCAGAACCAGTAATTAACATGCATTTTAAGGAGAATAGTCCAGTGGGGAGTCGTGTTGGCTGCGTGGCAGCGAATGACCCCGATATCGATGAAAATTCTCAAGTGATGTACACATTATCAAAAAACAATGATCCAAAGTTATCAACATTTTTAAACTTAAATTCCCTAACCGGTGAAATATACAGTTTGCAGTCATTCAATTACGAGGAGGTGAAAACATTGCAGTTCCAAGTTCAGGCCACAGACTCAGGTGTTCCTCCACTAAGCAGCAACGTTACTGTGAACGTTTTCATCCTGGATGAGAATGACAACAGTCCTATTATTCTCCCGCCCTATTCTGACCACGGCTCCGTTAATTCTGAGAACATTCCGTATTCTGCTGAAGCGGGCTACTTTGTGGCCAAAATCAGGACTGTAGACGCCGACTCTGGTTATAACGCGCTGTTGTCTTATCACATAACTGAACCGAAAGGGACCAATCTCTTCAGAATTGGAACCAGCAACGGAGAGATCAGGACTAAGAGACGCATGAGTGATAATGACTTAAAAACTCACCCGTTGATCATTCTGGTGTCTGACAATGGAGAACCTTCCCTGTCTGCGACTGTGTCTATTGATGTTGTGGTTGTTGAAAGTACAGGTGACATGCAGACAACTTTCAGACAACTGCCTGTAAAAGATGAGAGTTTTTCAGATTTAAATCTGTATTTGCTCATCGCCATTGTGTCAGTATCAGTGATCTTTCTACTGAGTCTCATCAGTTTGATAGCTGTAAAATGCCACAGGACAGACGGCAGTTTCAGCAGGTACAGCGCCCCAATGATCACCACACACCCTGACGGGAGCTGGTCTTACTCCAAATCTACTCAGCAGTATGACGTGTGTTTTAGCTCTGACACTATGAAGAGTGACGTTGTGGTGTTTCCTACACCGTATCCACCTGCTGATGCGGAGCTGATCAGTATTAACGGAGGAGACACTTTTAATAGGATACGAACTCTTCCAAATAGTGACAAGGTGAGCGTTATTTTACTACATATGCAATGCATGATTGTCTGTAAGAATGACTGACGAGTTTTGGCAGTTTATATTATTCATCAACATATGTGTGTGTGCGTGTGCGTGTGTATGTGTGCGTGCGTGCGTGCGTGCGTGCGTGTGTGGAGCAGGGGTTCAGCACCACCGTGCTGGACAGCGTCACTTTTCTCACCAGCAGCATTTGCTACGTTCGTCCTATATTGGCCTGATGATTCTCAAATGAGGACAGTTTCATTGGAGGGGATACTGTTAATCGGCCAAGAACGCTTCCAAACACAGATAACGTATTTATTTCCACAAATGCTAGTGCTCTAGTTTGTACTTTAGACTATTCCTACTTTTATCCGTCCTTGGCCACTATTTGTACAGCATTGGAGTTACATTAGTCTGAGGTATGTCATTACAGTGTCATGGGTGGCTTTCTATCCTCTGGTTTTTATAACCTACTCAAAGTTTTATTGTTCCAATGTTGACAACAATATAGTTACTTTATATTTGTAGGAGAGCACGTGTATACAGTTGCTGAAATTGTTTTTGTCGTGAATACCAATGCGTAATTACACATGACCCAATCATCTTGACCAATTGTTGTTTCTTGATCGAAGAATCCTGATTATAATCTGTTAAATGGTGTATTTAAAATACTAGTCCAGATGACAAGTTATACATTTGGCAACATTTAATATATTAACATTAACAGCTGTAAACACCAAATTCAAAACTTGGCCGAGTTTACACAGGACGTTCTGAAAACACAGGATGTCGCTGTTGACCATGAAAGTTATTTGTCTGAACAGATAATGTTGGACTCCTCCTCTTGTGAGTACAGTAGTCTAAATAGGAATCGAGTTGTAACCAGAGATGGGTTTTTCGAGGAGAAGGAAATGGTGAAACTGTGTCTACGATAACGTGAATTGTACTTGGATATTTGGATTGTAGACGGGACTATCAAGACCATATTTTCCGTTTGATTCTACTGCATTATTGGGATTTGCTTTGGCTTGTGCAGCGATGGCTCTTTGTGATCGTTTGACACTCGTTTGTATACAGCATGTTGTGCTGCTTCTATCGTGGGGTTTATGTTCCGGTCAGATCATGTATTCTGTGTCAGAGGAGGTGGACAAAGGCACATTTGTTGGAAATATCGCCAAGGACCTTAATCTTAATGTGCACGAACTGGAATCGAGAGAAATTCAGATTGTAACCAGATCTAAAAGGAAGTATTTTGATATCGACACGAAGACTGGTGTTCTCCATGTTAATGAAATGATTGACAGAGAGGCTCTCTGTCCAAATTCTATTAAATGTTCTGTAGATGTAGAAGCAATTTTGAACAATCCTATGAACGTCCATCGTATTGAAGTGAACATTGTAGACATAAATGATAATTCTCCATTATTCCAAGAGCGCATACATGTTATCAACATTACAGAATATGCTGTTCCAGGCGAAAGATTTCCTATACCGTCCGCTAGCGATGCGGATGGGGGCAGCAACTCGGTGAAGACGTACAAACTGAGCCCAAACGACCACTTCTCCCTGGATGTACAAAGCGATGGAGAACAGAGTGTGTCTGCTGAATTGGTCCTACAGAAAGCTTTAGACCGAGAGAAACAGGCTGTGACGAGGCTGATACTAACTGCCGTAGATGGGGGAAAACCTTCAAGGTCCGGGACTCTACAGATAATGATCAATGTGATAGATGTGAACGATAATACTCCGGTTTTCAGTAGAACTCTGTATAAAGTGCGAGTGTCAGAAAATGCTGCATTTGGAACTTTAATTATTACCTTAAACGCAACAGACTTGGACGAAGGTGTGAATGGTGATATTGAATACTCATTTACAGGTAAAAGAGATATGGACCTTCTTAATGTTTTTGCAATTAACCCGGACACAGGTGAAATAACAGTAAAGGGGGTTTTGGATTATGAAGAGAACTCAGCGTTCGAAATTCGTGTTCAAGCGAAAGACAAAGGTAATCCACCAAGGACTGCACACAGCAAAGTCCTGATTGAAATACTTGATATCAATGACAATGCCCCAGAGATAGAAGTTACATCAATGACAAGTTCTGTCAAAGAGGACGCCAAGAAAGGAACCGTAGTGGCTTCACTGAATATTGGAGATAAAGATGGGGGTAAAAATGGACTGGTCATGTCAAATGTAATCGGGCAAGTTCCGTTCAAGCTTCAGCTATCCTATAAGAATTACTACTCCTTAGTTGTTGACGGACCTTTGGACAGAGAGAGCTTCTCTCTATATAATGTAACTATCAATGCAACCGATGAGGGGACCCCGCCTCTCTCCAGTACCAGTGTGATTACTGTACACATTTCTGATGTGAATGACAACGCGCCACGCTTTCCAGAACCAGTAATTAACATGCATTTTAAGGAGAATAGTCCAGTGGGGATTCGTCTTGGCAGCGTGGCAGCGAATGACCCCGATATCGATGAAAATTCTCAAGTGACGTACACATTATCAAAAAACAATGATCCAAAGTTATCAACATTTTTAAATTTAAATTCCCTAACCGGTGAAATATACAGTTTGCAGTCATTCAATTACGAGGAGGTGAAAACATTGCAGTTCCAAGTTCAGGCCACAGACTCAGGTGTTCCTCCACTAAGCAGCAACGTTACTGTGAACGTTTTTATCCTGGATGAGAATGACAACAGTCCTGTTATTCTCCCGCCTTATTCTGACCACGGCTCCGTTAATTCTGAGAACATTCCCTATTCTGCTGAAGCGGGCTACTTTGTGGCCAAGATCAGGACTGTAGACGCCGACTCTGGTTATAACGCGCTGTTGTCTTATCACATAACTGAACCGAAAGGGACCAATCTCTTCAGAATTGGAACCAGCAACGGAGAGATCAGGACTAAGAGACGCATGAGTGATAATGACTTAAAAACTCACCCGTTGGTCATTCTGGTGTCTGATAATGGAGAACCTTCCCTGTCTGCGACTGTGTCTATTGATGTTGTGGTTGTTGAAAGTACAGGTGACATGCAGAAAACCTTCAGACAACTTCCTGTGAAGGAGGAGAGTTTTTCTGATTTAAATCTGTATCTGCTCATCGCCATTGTGTCAGTTTCAGTGATCTTTCTACTGAGTCTCATCAGTTTGATAGCTGTAAAATGCCACAGGACAGACGGCAGTTTCAGCAGGTACAGCGCCCCAATGATCACCACACACCCTGACGGGAGCTGGTCTTACTCCAAATCTACTCAGCAGTATGACGTGTGTTTTAGCTCCGACACAATGAAGAGTGATGTAGTAGTTTTCCCAACGCCGTATCCACCTGCTGATGCTGAGCTGATCAGTATTAATGGAGGAGACACTTTTAATAGGACGAGAACGCTTCCAAGTAGTGACAAGGTAAGATTTTGTTCAATGGCTCAATTGTGATTTCGGTCTAGCTGTTTCTGGCTGACGATGTGTCTATTACTAATCATTTATTTCCGTCAGTGCAACACATTGGCTCTTAAGTGGAAGCTGTAAGTTATCTTTAGTAGTGATTCATGATATTGATTTGGTTATTAGATTTTTACATTTTTTTAAAATTATAACTCAACATGAGCAAATACGTAATTTCAGGACCATGGGCAGCGATACAACACAAGCGGTTGTCAACTCGTTTGTTCTATCTCGCTGCATGGCATGATTGGATCAACTAATCTCTTTCAATCTTTTGATTCCTTAGTTTGGATCCCTTTTCATCCTCATGAATAGTTCATTCCAAAACATTTTGACAGCTTCTGCATGCACAAAGGGTGAGGGCAAGGCATGTCCTGGTAGAATGCATAACCTTTACACGTTTGTCATGAATGGGGGTTCGTCATATCATGACACCGCTATCTTCTCTTGGTTGTAGGAATTATACTGTTCTCGTCCACGATTCTATAATTTCAAGCGTTCAACAATCACATAGGTCCGTTTTTTCCTACAATTTAGGCCTGAAACTATTTAGAATTGCAAGCTAAAGGTGCCCAAAAGTGCTGTTTTCGGTCAATGGAATAGGGATTGCCTGCAGAGGAAATATAGGAGGACCATGTTAATATGATGTTGAGGAGGAGAATGAGGAGGAGGAGTATGAGTATGATATCGCATTGGAAGTAGCCTCGTTACTGCACCAATATTTTATTCTGGTTTACTGTATTTATGTTTTACTCAACATCATAATAACCCACACGATGTCACTGCAGACCATGAATGGTAAATGTAACAATCTCCCCAGCTGACTCCGCCTCTAACGGAATTCCAATGAGCGCAGTGGCCTCCTCCGTGAAATAAAACACAAGAGTGCATGGGCAAGCTGGGAAGGGTGTGTTTTGGTGTCACATCTTGGAAGGCAATGTCGGTTCTCTGGGGAATTACATCTTACTTCTGAGTTACTGTTACGGTGTTCTGTACCTTGCTTTATGGAAAATGGCCTCCTTCAAGTTTGACTGCTACTTGCGGATTTATTGCTTGCTCCTTATGTGTTTCGACGTGCGAGCCTCCTCCGATCAGATTGTGTATTCTATTTCCGAGGAGGTTAAGCAGGGTACGTTCGTTGGAAATTTGGCAAAGGATTTGAACCTTAATATACACGATATGGAGTCAAGAATGTTTCAACTCGTTTCTGCATCAAAGAAGAGCTACTTCGATGTTAATTTCAAAACGGGCGTTTTGTATGCGAGCGAGCGAATCAACCGAGAAGAGCTTTGTCCAAATACTCGCTCGTGCTCTTTACATCTAGAGGCCATCGTTAACCATCCTCTGAGCCTGCATCGAGTGGAGATAAATATAATGGACGTCAATGACAATCCGCCTACTTTCCCTGTCAAAGCACAGGCATTTAATATCTCTGAATCTATGGTTCCTGGAGCGAGGTTTTCGTTGATGAGTGCATTTGATCCTGATATTGGAACAAATGGGGTGAACACCTACAAGCTGAGCACAAACGAACACTTCTCTCTGGATGTACAGAGCGTTGGAGAGCAGAGTGTGTCTGCTGAATTAGTGTTACAGAAAGCTTTAGACCGAGAGAAACAGGCTGTGATCCAGCTCCTGTTGACTGCTGTTGATGGAGGAAAACCACCTAGATCCGGGACATTAGAGATTCTAATCAATGTGTTAGATAATAATGACAACAGTCCTGTTTTTAGTAGTCCGCTTTACAAAGTCCGTGTTTTTGAGAATACAGGACGGAGAACAAAGATAATCACGCTGAACGCGACCGATGTGGATGAGGGTCTAAATGGCGAAGTTTTGTATTTGTTTAATAGACATGGACAAGGACACATTTTTGAAACATTTTCTATCAATCCCGATTCGGGTGACATCACTGTCAAGGGGGATATAGATTTTGAAGAGACAGCTTTTTATGAAATTAGAGTTGAGGCTCAGGATAAAGGCCAATCGCCAATGGCTGCTCATTGTAAAGTGCTGGTCGAAGTTGTTGATGTTAACGACAACGTGCCAGAGATTAGTGTCACTTCATTGTTACCCACGGTTAGGGAAGACGCTAAAATTGGCACTGCTATCGCACTCGTTACTATTACAGACAAAGACGGAGGAAATAATGGGAAGGTGAGCTGTAGATTAATGGGAGAATCACCCTTTAAGCTTCAGACTTCGTACCGTAATTATTTCTCTCTTATTCTCAATGAAGCATTAGACAGAGAGAAAGCCTCACAGTACAATGTCACCATCATAGCAACAGATGAAGGGACCCCTCCGCTGTCTAGCACGAGCGTTACCACTGTTTATATATCAGATGTCAACGATAACGCCCCTCACTTCGAAAATAAAGTGCTTAATGTGTACGTGAAGGAAAATGCGCCCGTTGGAACGCTCATACACACTGTGTCCGCACATGATCCGGATTCAAATGAAAACGCCAAAGTGTCGTATATTGTTTTGGATAGCAATTTAAAGGCTGCTCATTTTATAAACATTAACTCATTAACTGGTGAAATATACAGTTTGCAATCTTTAAATTACGAAGAGTTGAAAACGTTTGAGTTCCAAGTTCAGGCCACGGACTCTGGTGTTCCTCCACTAAGCAGCAACGTGACTGTGAACGTTTTTATCCTGGATGAAAATGACAACAGTCCTGTTATTCTCCCGCCTTATTCTGACCACGGCTCCGTTAATTCTGAGAACATTCCCTATTCTGCTGAAGCGGGCTACTTTGTGGCCAAGATCAGGGCTGTAGACGCCGACTCTGGTTATAATGCGCTACTGTCTTATCACATAACTGAACCGAAGGGGACCAATCTCTTCAGAATTGGAACCAGCAACGGAGAAATAAGGACTAAGAGACGCATGAGTGACAATGACTTAAAAACTCACCCGTTGGTCATTCTGGTGTCTGATAATGGAGAACCTTCCCTGTCTGCGACTGTGTCTATTGATGTTGTGGTTGTTGAAAGTACAGGTGACATGCAGACAACTTTCAGACAACTGCCTGTAAAAGATGAGAGTTTTTCCGATTTAAATCTGTATCTGCTCATCGCCATTGTGTCAGTATCAGTGATCTTTCTACTGAGTCTCATCAGTTTGATAGCTGTAAAATGCCACAGGACAGACGGCAGTTTCAACAGGTACAGCGCCCCAATGATCACCACACACCCTGACGGGAGCTGGTCTTACTCCAAATCTACTCAGCAGTATGACGTGTGTTTTAGCTCCGACACAATGAAGAGTGACGTAGTAGTTTTCCCCACGCAGTTTCCACCTGCTGATGCGGAGCTGATCAGTATTAATGGAGGAGACACTTTTAATAGGACAAGAACTCTGCCAAATAGTGAGAAGGTGAGCGTGTATCACTATATTTGCAATCAGAATGATTGTATGTTCCATTGACCATTGAGTTTTTGCAGTCTCTTTTTATTCTTTTGAGATTCATAAAAATCTATTTATTTTTTGATGGAATATTAACAATGACATGGTGTAGAATATTAAAGCAGCAATATTAAATTCGGCCTGGAAAGTTTTGGAAGTATGATTTTTGCAGCACCGGTTTTGCATTTCAGAACCACAGTGCTGGACAGCAACACCTCGCTCACAAGCAACCTTTGCTGCACTTGTCCGATATTGGCCTGATTATTCCCAATTAAGCAACACAAAGCTGATCCTTTCAATGTCTACACCATTAACCTACGATTATATTGAACTAGTTGGATACTTTACTTTGTGTACTATTCATACATGTTTTCACCAGCAAGCAATGCTCTCCCCATAGACTGCGTTTTCTGCTGCGCGTAAATATGTTTATATCACTTCCGTTTGTGGCATTCTGCTATGTTTGCTAAGTTCATACCTTCAGTTTTCCATGTTCCCATGTCCTATGTGAGCTTTGATATGTGTCAGTGTGTCAGATATTCTGCCTCGTGATTGTGAACTAGGCCAGTGTTCACTGAGGCTCATAATGTTAGTGATGCCCTTTACACATCAGCAGCATCAAATCAACATCCTTGTTTAGCTGCTGTAGTACACTAGCAATCATAAATATTTTTATTCATATAGCACCTTTCATAAGAATGCAGCTCAAAGGGCTGTACAATACAATGCAAAAGAAAGAAGAGAGAACAGATTAAAAACAAACAACTATAACATAATTAATCAATACAATCAAAGCAGCATCACTCAGTCTAGTTGCATATGAATGATAACATCTCCATTTAAAATGATCCCGTCATATCTAGTGATAGCAAGAGATACTAGTTCAGTGAAATCCGATAACAACAGTGACAGTTGCTTTGGTGGCCTATATAGAGTAATGATAACTACTGTAATGTCATCCTTGAGTTCAAAAGCAAGATATTCAAAGGAAGAGTAATTGCCTAAATTGACCTTAGTATAAGTGAACTGGTTTGAGTCTAAGACAGCAATTCCACTTCCTCTTTTGTCATGTCTAACTGACTGAAATAAATTGTAATTTGGAGGCCATGTCTCAATTAAAGTTGCTACACCATCTTTGGTAAGCCAGGTCTCAGTTAAAAACATAAAATGCTCAGATATAAAATCATTAATAATGATTGTACAATGATTTTATTTGTTAGAGATCTGACATTTAGCAAAGCCATATTGATTGTGTCAGATTCCTTGATTTTGTTTGATGGCAGGTCAGTGTTAACTGTCTCTATAGTGATAACATTGTTCTGATTTCTGGCCTGGACTGGCTGGATTTTAAGATCTTCAGTTCTGACTGTACACCAGACCGGGATGGTGTATTGTGATAAGAGTTCTCCACTGGGTCCCAGCTTATTCTGTTGTTTATCCTATGGGGTGATGGTGGAGGAGAGGGTCAGTGAAGGAGGTTTGGGTTCGGGGCCAGGTTTGGTTGGGCAGTGATTAGCCTTGGGGGGCTGGGGGGAGAGAGGGGGGATGGGGAGAGGTGGGGGTGAACTGTGGGGGGTTGTTGTTGACTGGTTGGAGTTTATTATGTTCCTTTCCTCTGGTTCCATTTTGTTCAAGCTGTCTTTATCAGATTGGGTGTCCTTCACATCCAGAGCTGATATGCTCTCAGATTTTTCACTTATCATCTCAGTAGACATTTGGACAGCATACAATATATTTGTTCCAAGTGTCTTGGCTCCTAGTCAACTTGGTCGAAAGCCATCCACTTGAAAACAGTGTTTTTGTTCCCAGAATAAGTTGAAATTGTCAATAAAGTTCAGACCACGGGTAGTGCATGCTGACAACAGACAGGAGTTTAGGCTCAAGAGCCTAAAGATACGTTCCCCTCCTTTTCCCAGAGTTGGTATTGGGCCAGAGATAAATGCTTTTTGGGACAGTTTGCTTGCTGAATTTAGCAGTTTGGTGAAATGCCCCTTTAATAGCTCAGAGCCATATTCTCTTCGAGCAGATGTGTCATTTGTTCTAACATGTAAGATGACAGTTTTAGCACTCTGGTGGCTCTGTAGTGTTTCAGGCGGTTTATCAATTGTTTCACTTACCGTAGCACTGGGAATGCAGAGGGTTTTCATCATCCTACTTTTGATGTCTTTTATTGTGAGATCACCTACTAGGAGCAGGCTCGATGGTTGGGCTGGGTTGGCCTGTGTGGGCTTCGGATTAGCCTTGGTCAAACTAGCATCAGCATTTGTTCTGGTCTTTAGTCTGTCTTTGCATGTTCTGGTCTGTAGCTGATCTGACTCACGTATGCTCATTAGCGGTTCGTATTTGTTGTCTAGCCTAACTATCAGAGATGACTTCTGTGGAATAGTATCATTAGCAATGGCATGGGGGGCTGGTGTTGATGTAGCTTTGTTAGGCCGGCTATTAGCCGGCCGGCTATTAGCAGGCCGGCTAGTAGGCCGGCTATTAGCATTAGCATCAGTCCCTCTTGTTGAGCTTGTGGTTTTCTCTGTGGTTTTCTCTTTGGTCTTGCACCAAAGTTGTGCCAGCATGCCAACTTGTGAAGTACCAAGTCTTGGAAAAGTTAGTCATCAAATAATCAATGTTCACACCAGGGGCCATTGGCAGTCGTAATGCCAGTAGGCTAGTGTTTTTTTTCTTTTTTTTCTTTTTTTCTATATTTTATTAGCAAGAGAGAACTTGTACAGGAGGGTAACAGGGGAGAAGAGGTCTCGGGGTTAGGGTTAGTATAGGGGGGGAGTTGGAGTGAAGCGGTCTTTAGGAGGGACTGTTCAGATGTAGCTTGAAGAGATGGGTTTTCAATCTACGGCGGAAGATCGGAAGTGACTCTGCAGTCCTGACCGTTGTGGGAAGCTCATTCCACCAGCGGGGCGCCAGGATAGTGAACAGCATCCCCTTCTTTCTATCTTAATGATATAAAGGGAATGGGATAAGCTACGCCCTGTCGAGCTACACTAGCAGAGTGGAATTGTGAAGTTGTAGCCTGGATTTCAGTCTGCACATTTTAGCATTACTGAAGGCAGAAATAGTCTGGCATGCAGGAAACAATACCCCCTTTCTAACCTTGAATTAAAATGGCCCCTTGAGTTTTATAAATGTTATCGTTTTGCTCGAGTGTGAATACAGTATTACTACCTCAGTATCAGGAAGGTCACTCCCACTGGGTTATCATTATCGTGTAGCCTAACTGCTTTGACATGCTTGAAATCCCTTTACATGGCCACAGTGGATCAGTCTGTGTGAGGAGAGGTCACAGATGTGTTTTCTTGCCTGTCTACTCTCAAGTAGTCTCAAGTTAGTCTCCATAACGTGACGTTTTCATCTATTTCTGTGTTCTCTGTGTTTGGTGAGTCTGTTACCGCCTGCGTAGCCATTCTGTCACAGTCTGTCATGTTGGCCAGGGTCCAGATGGGACAGTGACGTAAGGCCTAATCCTAACAAGACATACATGTGAAACTCAAAGTTACTGGACATGCAAATCTCCTATTGACATCAATGCATGTTGTATACTGTGTATCACACTTTTAGATGTAGCCGATCATTTCTAATGGGTCCCCTCTGCTGGTAAAGCAAGTGCATTGTGTCTATACTCTGTGTCTCAGAGCTCTGCTCTGACTGAGGACAGGTAATGATAGCATGGTTGTGTAATGCCATCCCACGGGTCAGTTATACCCAAGTCCTTGACAGAGGACAGGGATGAGTCCAGCTGTAAGTGGGCCAGGGCTCTGGTTCTGCTTGGCCCATCTGGCAGAGGGAGATACATGGATTAGAGACCCGCGGGTTTTTAGGATGGAGCATTGGAGCAATCCCACCTGCATTATGTGTGCAAGTCAGGAGGGTTCACACTCACGGCTGTACAGAGAGAGATACTGCAGCCTCACTCCCCACAGAGTGGAGCTCCTCTCCTTTATCCTCCCTCTCTCCCTCTCCCTCTCCCTTTCTCTCTCTCTCTCTCTCTCTCTCTCTCTCTCTCTCTCTCTCTCTCTCTCTGTCACACACCTCTCCCTCTCCATCTGTCTCTCTCTCTCTCTCTCTGTCACACACCTCTCTCCATCTCTCTCTCTCTCTCACACACCTCTCTCTCTCTCTTGCGTGCTGTCTGTCATACAGTACTCTCTCTCTTGCACACTCTCTTTCTCCCTTTGTCTTTCATTCTCTTCTTACAGAGGCTTACACAGATGTCACTGTGTCTTCTATCACCATGTTACAGCAGGCTCTCATGAAAACGACACTGTACTAAGCCTTAATAAGATTTCAATTTTTGCTCTAACTCTCTATACAGTTAATGCTTCTGGAGTCAGATTAATCCAATGGAGGAGATTCACTCGAAGTGTGTTCTCAGCTAATCACCGGTTCCCTTAGTGCATGTGATTATACAGACCACTTCAATGTTAGTTGGGTAGGATTGTGAGTATGACTGATTATAATTATGTGGGTGATCAGTGTTGGTGTTATCCACTTTCTTTAACTTGAAATATGAGGTGTAATATCAGTTTTAATGTCATCAGGTGGCTGTATATTGTTTTATTTCTAACAATTGGATGTTGCTTTGTTCTTTATCCTCTCTCTTCATATTCATTGTTCAGATAGCGTCCCAGTTATACTGCGGTTTTTAAACTCTGACTATCTTTAGATATTAGTGCTGTAGGGCTTTCTAAGGAAGATAGATAATCAATTCTCCCTGAAGCTGGAGGAGAGGGGATGGAAATGGATAGGGAATAGGAGAGACAGGAAGTGCTTTCATGACTTTTATGTGTACCTTTAGCAAGCCTGCCAGAGGGGAATTCAGGAATCTTCTGTACGTATTAATAGACTCATATTTGGGAACATTTGTACAATTATGCATAAAACTTTTAATAAGGAGGATGTTCTGCAGAATCACATGCACACACGCACACACACACACACACACACACACACACACACACACACACACACACACACACACACACACACACAGGCTTCCAGGCGGTGCAGGATGCCTGCCAGTAAAATTCCACTCTGATTTTCACCACTGCACCACTGAAGCAGGAGCTAGGCCTGTGACTGGTAAAAAGGTGTGGTCTCTCTCAAATAGCCCCACAATTGCAGGTCTCGTTCTGTCTGCGTCTTATCATTCCTACTCTCTCTATTGTCTCCCTCTTCCTCATTCTGTGTTTTATGCTCTCCTCTTTCTCTCCTCTTTCTCTCCTCTTTCTCCCCTTTTTGTCATCTCTCTCTCGTTGTCATGCCACACCCTCTGTGTTTTGGTTGGACAGATGATGTATGATGTCACCTCTTCAATCAGTCATGGATGGCTTCATGTTTTATTCAGCAGGGCCAGTGAGGTTGCAGCAGGCCTCTTACACATATTGCCTGGGCTCAGCATGGTCTCATAATCTCACACTAATGCAATGAGATATGCACTCATTTAATAGATAGGACCACAGTCATAAACACACTCTAGTGCCTCTCACATTCCACCTCATTTCATCAGATGTGCTCTAACACTATATATGCTATATCATTAGCAACCCCTTGGTATAGTATGTAGGAGAAAACATTGTTATTTCCTGTGTATATGGCAATTTTACAGCTGTCTTTGTTCTCTTCAGCAGATCACATTTGACAGATGGCCGTCTTTTAGGCTGCAGCACACTGACAGTTTTTGTCTGTAGGTCATTTTGTTATTGTGGATGGAATAACAAAACCTAAATCATATCTTCCAATATCTCCACAACAGTAAACATCCACAATGTATTATGAATGGTAATGTATTGGTGTAGCCACAGTGGGTACAGTACAGTATGTTTGGGTAACAGCAGATGGAGTAGTTGTATAACCCCTGGCTTTGTATTTGGTGTATCATACCATATGATATGTTACTGAGCAATGTGTTTTCAATGTGTTTTCAATGTGTTTTCAATGTGTTTTCCGATCTAGGGGTACACAACCTGTCTTTAAGGCTGACTCTGATTGGTAGTGAACTGTATAGATCCAAGGGGACATGATGTCATCATTGGTCAGCTCACATCACAAGTCTACAGAGCAGAGCCAGTTGTCACTATCAGCACGTACGGCTGTCAGACACACACGAGGGGGAGAGAAAGGGGAGGGGGAGGGAGAGGGGGAGAGAAAGGGTGAGAGAGAGAGAGAGACTATTTTATTGTCAGCTTCAATAGGTACAACGTGTTGTTGTTTATGCATGGTGGTAGTCGCAAGGCCCAGAAGAATCGGATTATCTGGTCTGTTTTTATCAGCCAGCCTTTGTGTGGTTTGGCTGGTATTTTTCTGTGGAGGGCTGCAGGTGGCAGAGTAAGCCAAGCTGAGCTGTGTGTGAGCCTATACAAGGCTGTTCACTGGCGCCCTCTGTCTGTGTAGTCTTGCTGATGGAGGGTGGAAGGAAGGTGGGAGGTTTCTGCATCAGCAACCTAAGAGCTGCCATAGTCAACAGGGCCCAGTATTTCAAAATGTTTAATCTGGATCAGAATTATCCGGATTCTTTTTTTCAGGATAAGATTGAGCTGACTTATTTCCCCTATACTACTCAAAATCTGTTAGATAGACCTGATCCTGGATAGTAAAAAATAATCTGCATCATTCTGATTTAGATTAAACATTTTGAAATACTGGGCCCAGGGCCTAGATACAGATTATGCCTAGTCCTGGACTAAATCACACTTTCAATTGAAAATCTCTGTTGAAGATGCTTTTTTAGTCTAGAACTAGTCTTAATCTGTCCGGGAAACTAACCGCAGAAGTCTACACTCTTCTTACCTGTCTGTCACTTACCTAGCATATGTTTTTCATTAGAAGCCATAATGACTTCTACATTTTGTCTGTTTTAAAAACAGATCACAATTTATTTCAAATAGCATCAACTAGTGTGTTAATGTCATCATAGAGGAAGATCTATTTGTAATGTAACTGACCATGTACTGTATTTTACATTACCATATGTTGCTACTCAATTAGATTAGATTACTCAATTAGATTAAATTCAATGCAATACAATGACATTTTCTTTTTCGTAACATAGACATGCACATATTGCTGCAGAAGAGTTTTAGATAGAAGTCAGAAGTAAATCACAGTGACACATTGCATTTCTGAAAATGGAAAAGATAAACACACACATCGGTTGATGAACTCTGACGAACAATTATTTAATATTGAGTGTCATATATTACAAATAATTGTTTGCAATAGAAGCAGGGGTGCTTCTCACTCACCATCCTTATGGCAGAATGCTCTCTCTCTCACACTCAATCATGATATCAGTGTAAATGTTGACAAAATAACAACAACAGGGGAATCTCAGCCACTCACTGAAAGATTTGACTCGGTCACTGAGTCACTCATTCACACCATGTGCGCCTATTCTTGTGTGGAAAAATGGTATTCCTCTAGGAATTGTGATGTCTTCCATCGCTCACTGTGATACTCTTAGTCACAGTGTTAGTATGTGAGAGCGGCTGGAGATGCTTGATCCATTTGGATCACTGAGCAGGAGAGAGGATTCACTGGCTGGAGCTGCTGAGCAGTAACAGTGAGGTCATCACTCATCGCCTAGAGAGCCCTCTGATTACACCACAATGCACAGAGGAGAGCAGTGAGGTCATCAACCAGTGCCCAGAGCTCTGGTACTGGAACTGAGTTCACCAGGAGGACGCTGGGATCATTATTTACAGCCTAGGGCTCTGGGACTGGCAGTGAGTTTGGAGGGTTATAGTAGTGGGTTGCATCACCACAGAATCACAGACATAAACAAGCAGTCATTCCCTGACTCAGAGGCGTCATGCCCATAGGGGCCACAAGGGCATGTGCTCCCTCAGATTCATCCTTTTTAGATGTTATGATATATAGCCATTGATTCCTGAAGAGTATGTTGTATAAATGTCTTATGAGCTTAGTTCAGCTGACTTACCCCATCAGAACCCAACTTAACATAAACTTGTTTTACTCTAATGTAATTGTAAACAAACAGTGTATAGTTCCAAAACATGGTTAAAACTATCATTTTGATCTCCTGGATGGTCAGTCCTTGCATCCATTACTCGGTCCATGAATTCGAGAGTAGCTCCATTCCCCGTCTCTCAGCTGTTTACCAAAAAAAAGTGGCAGGGAGAACACTTTGTTATTGTTTGAATCCCAGATTGCCTCTTTAAATAAATTACTATATTTCAAAGTTTATGCCCATGTTTTATCATAATTATTTAGAAAAAGTTCCGGCAGTGGGTTATATACAATTGACTCAAATAACTTTAATTATTGGGTTATTATATTACAAGTTTTATGCCTTGTGATTGTGACAGTTAAACTCACAAGGCATACAACTTCATAAAGAACCAATGTGTATCATTAAATGAAATGACCATTGCACAGCGAAACGGGTATGTTCAGAAATAAGGCATGCGATGTGTCGCCGATTTGTTTTTATAGTCTACAGCTGCTCAGTTCAACTGTCTTACCCTATAAGACCATCAGTCCAACAGACCCGTCTCACTGTCATCTTTGACCAGCGTGTTCTCCGTAAGGCTAGGTCTGTGTTGGACAGTAAAGAGCGCCCCCTTCAGGCGTACCCTGGTTCAAGTTCAATAGGAGTGAACATTCTGACTCCTGACTGCAAGCCAGGTTTCTCATCTGGGAAGATATACTACTAGATATTTACTAGCAGCTGGATTTGTATTCAAACACCCATCTCTATTATGCCTGGGTTCTGTACTAAGGCAAACAAACCTACCAAGGTATAGAACAGAAATGGTAGAGGAGGGTCAAACTCAATCATATGGGTTACTTGTTAGATAACACAGACAGAGAGGTAGTAAGTAAACCTGCATTTCTCAACTGATAGCCAGACAGATTGAGGTGGCGGCATGGACACGGCAGACATCAGCAGTTGTGCTTTGTGCACTATGCTGCTTCCTCATGTGATACTGCAGTGAGTCATGGACACTAGAGGGCACCCACT
>NC_139656.1:24079207-24234207 GCF_951799395.1 Argentina silus | reverse complement strand
GTTTCTCAGCCAATACAAATGACCTTCGCAACGGGAGCTTTCTTGGAGTCACCGTGCTTTTGTCATTATCAAATGGAAGCAGCAAAATAATCAATATATGTTTAGAAAATATGAAGTTTAGGCTAACCGTGATTGTTTTCTAGCCATAGTCTAATTGAATCTAATTATGTACTCACTGAACACTTTATTAGGAACACCTGTACACCTTCTCATGTAATGGTGTGGGGAATGTTTTCTTGGCACACTTCACAATGCACAAACGCTTCAAAAGTAGAAAGTAGTATTAAAATACATTTCTGGATTAAAACACAAATAAAAAAGTTGATTGTAACTGAGATAGTGCCACATGATATGCGCATAATTCAAGTCATTGCTTATTGTGCTCAGGCCTCAAGACATCAGTCTGAATAGACTAGTTTATGACATCAGTCTCAGAGAGACAGATACATTTACTCCAGTTAGTGTTGATGGATGCACAGGGAGTGTGCCTCGGGCATGCACGCCAGAGTGACCTGGACTGTCTTGTGTCAAGCTGTTTACATGTTGATATGATGTAGTGATGATGATGATGATGATGATGATGATGATGATGATGTTGTTAATGATTGGCCGAGCAATGGGGATAGTATTGGTAACTAGGACAACCAAGAGAACTCGGGAGGTTCCGCACCATGGTGGTACATAGAGGGGATGAGACGTCTGGCTTATTGGGGCCACCGCAGGCATCTTAAGATGTGATTATTTGAGCTGACACTCTGGGGTCGAGCACTGACAGCGATCCCTGTGTTAGAGAAGGTTGTGAATGTCAGCCCGATGCCCGTGTTCGGTTGTGTGCCCTGCCCAAATGTGGAGGTGCAGTATACGCTGTTCACTGTCCCTTTAGGGGAGAAAGTCGCCATATCGTTTGCAATTCAAACAAAGGAGAGCATGTTTAATCCCCATAAGGAGGCTAACAAGGCACTTGTTTGAGATACCTGTGGTAAAAAAGGACATACTTGGCTGCAGGGCTTTGCTTCACAGCACGTGGTAATTGCAAATGTGCTGTAATTGGGAAAAGGGGCTCAGGAATAATTGGTCGGGCATGCCGTTATCAAAATGATATTAAGAGCAGCCTAATTAATTGTCAACTATATAAATGGGCAGGTTATTTTGTCTTCATTGAAATCAGTTACGGAATGTAGTGGTTCCACAACGGCATTTTGGTTTGTCGCTGCTCTTTTCTTAAGGTGCGGGAAATACAGCCAGCCGTCTTTGAGCACACGGCCCTTCCCCCGTTGCTCTATACCAACACCATCACACAGAGCAGTGAAGGGAAAGAGAGAGAGAGAGAGAGAGAGAGAGAGAGAGAGAGAGAGAGAGAGAGAGAGAGAGAGAGAAGAGGAGAGGAGAGGAGAAATGGATGGGAGGGGGCCGTTGCGCCAGTGGGGAGGGAGAAGAGGAGAGAGAGAGAGCGTGAGCGCGCGAGAGCGAGATACACAGCACCAGTGGCAGGGAAACACACCCGTCAGCCGCGCGCAGAGGAAAGAAAAAAGGGCAGCACGGACAAAGGAAACATGGATACACTGAAGAAGTATCCGTCCAAACAGATAACGGAATGGATGTGCTGTCCCTCTTGCACCTAACGTGAAACCAATTAGCCCATTTTAATGCGGTGGTGGGAGGCGAGATATTGCAAGCTAAAAAGGCGGAAAGCTGTATTCAATCCGTCTGCGGATCCTATGAGCTTGCGATGGCTGTTGCGGGGATATGTAACTGTATAGGAAACAATGTGCCTCTTTCCTTTTTTGTATTTTTCTTATGTTGTGGCCTTTCATTTGGACAATTACGATACTCCATTCCGGAGGAATTAGAAAATGGAGCAGTGGTTGGGGATCTCGTGCAGGACTTGGGTTTGGATATTCGAAAGCTCTCCACTCGAAAGATAAAGGTAACCTCCAACAGTGGAAAACGATATGTGGATGTCAACCCCAAAAATGGTAAATTATTTGTCAATGAGAGAATCGACAGAGAGACTCTGTGTGATTTGAGCAGCACCTGCCTTTTAAATTTAGAGGTGCTTGTTGAAAACCCCTCCGAGGTGCACAATGTCGTGGTGGAGATTGTGGATGCGAATGACAATGCACCGCAGTTCCCTAGAGACGAGTATCAATTGGAAATTACAGAATCGACGTTACCAGGTTCTCGTTTCCCCATTGAGAGCGCCCAGGATCCGGACGCTGGATCCAATTCAGTTCGCCTGTATCGACTCAGCCCAAATGAACACTTCGCGCTGGATTCCAACAAACCCTCCCTCAACAGCAAGCACATTGAGCTCGTTCTTAAAAAGCCTCTTGATCGCGAACAGACAGGCTACCACCAATTAATTTTGACTGCTGCGGACGGCGGAACACCAGCAAAAACCGGCACCGCTAAAATTAACGTACGAGTCCTAGACACTAATGACAATGTCCCCGTATTTGACAGCTCAGTGTATAAAGTCAAATTGTTGGAAAACTCACCAAAAGACACACTGGTCATCAAATTGAACACCACAGACCTCGATGAGGGTACCAATGGGGAGGTGTATTACTCTTTCAGCAGCTACACTCCCGAGAGAGTGAGACAGATGTTCACCATGGACACCAACACGGGTGAGATCAGAGTGAAAAGCAATGTGGACTATGAGGAGACCAACTCATATGAGATGTACATCCAGGCGATGGATAAGGGCCCTGGTGCTGTGGCTGCACACTGTAAGGTGGTGGTGGAGGTGGTGGATGTGAATGACAATGTCCCTGAGATTGTGTTGTCCTCTCTGTCCAGCCCAGTGAGGGAGGATGCCCGTGCTGACACTGTTGTAGCCCTAATTAGTGTGACAGATAGGGACTCTGGCCCCAACAAACAGGTGAGCCTGGAGATCCCCCCTGGCCTTCCTTTCAAGATTAAGTCCTTCAGAAACTACTACACCCTAGTCACCTCTGCCTTCCTGGACCGTGAGACCACTGCGGCCTACAATGTCACGCTCAGTGCCACTGATGGCGGCACCCCGCCCCTCTCCTCCCAAAAGACCATACAGGTGGATGTGGCTGATGTCAATGACAATCCACCACGTTTTGAGCAGACCTCATACACTGTCTACGTGACGGAGAACAATGCCCCTGGTGCCTCTCTGTGCACCGTGAAAGCCCAGGACTCAGACGTCAACGAGAACGCCCGCATCACTTACACTGTCCTCAATGACAACAACCATGGCATCCCAGTCACCTCCTACGTGTCTGTGAAAGCTGACACAGGAGAGGCCTATGCCCTGCGCGCCTTTGACTATGAGTCACTCAGGGAGTTTCACTTCCAGGTCAAAGCTCAGGATGGGGGCATCCCGCCACTCAGCCGGGTGGCCACTGTCTACATCTACATCATGGATCAGAATGACCACGTGCCAGAGATAGTGAACCCGGCGGGCAACGGCACGCGCTCCACAGAGACGGTGCTGAAGAACGCTGAGCCTGGTGCCCTGGTGACCAAGGTGGTGGCGTACGATGCAGACGCAGGTCCCAACGCTTGGCTGATCTATGTGTTGGAGCAGGCCACGGACCTTGACCTGTTCAAAGTGCATGAGCACACAGGGGAGGTTCGCACCACACGCCGGGTCCTGGAGGACAACTCCACCTCCTTCAGCCTGGTCGTGCTGGTACGGGACCACGGCCAGCCACCCCTCTCCTCTTCTGTCACTGTCAACGTGGCCGTCATGGAGGTGCCACCCAAGGTGACCCCTGACCCCAAGAGGATCATTCGACCCCATAGTACACTGCTCTTCTCCAATGTGACGCTCTATCTAATCGTGGCCCTGAGCGCCACCACCTTCGTGTTCTTGGTGACTGTGGTGGTGCTGGCCATCGTGCGTTGCCATGCCTACTGCACCCAGCCTGGGTCCTGCTCCCCCTGTTGCGTGTCTCAGAAGACCGCCTCGGACGGCGGGAGCAGCAGTGTAGGTGGAGGTGGTGGTGGTGGAGGTGGGTCACAACCCAATAACAATGTGATGATGCGGAGAGACCTCAAGGTGGAGCCGCACTACATTGAGGTGCGTGGGAACGGCTCGCTGACCAAGACGTACTGCTACAAGACATGCCTGACCGCCACCTCGGGCAGTGACACCTTCATGTTCTACAACACAGGCCGGCCCATAAGCGGCACCTGGGGCTCTGAGCGCTTCTTCACGGGCGGGAGTGGGTTTGTAAGGAGACTGAGCATGCCTGACGCTTCACTGCAAGTCTGTCCAGAGGTGCGTCACTTTTTACCTCATACTTTCATCTAAATGACTGGCAGGTCATGGTACCCCACGAGGAGAGCCTCACAAACTGACACCTCCTCAGATTATGCACTAGGCTTTGCTATATTGGTTATGTTGACACAGTGGCTTTGTTTTACATTATATATGCATGATGCATTGGGATCACATCATACCACTAGTCTTTGTTATGTATGTGTGTGACATGGAAAGCTGTGGTTGTTCAGTATATCATCGTGCTTGCTGAAGTTTTTTATTCTTGTCATATTATAGCTTTGCTGTCATATTCTAGTTTCATTTTGTTTAGTACCTTTTGACAGTGGTACATTCTGACAGTGTCAGATTTGATATGCTCCTTTGATGACTGTGTGTATGCTTGTGGGTCTGTGTCTCTCTTTGTTCTTTTCCCAGTTGCACAGTGTAGTTCCTTCACCCAGCTCAGCACTCATACTGCATTAGTGTCATAACGGAAGACTTTCGGAAGAGTCCTGCTGTATTTCTGATGATTCAGGGATTTGGGCTTCAGTTTGATGTTGTCATCACATATTCACTCAGAGCAGGTCATTTTGACTCTCCCGCTAACCCATTCTCTGTCCAAGTAGGTTTGGATTCATCATGTCTCACCGTGTCAGCCTCTCTGTGTTGTGTGCCTATATTTGTCCTTACTTAATTGTAGCTGTAGTTTGTGTGTGTGTGTGTGTGTGTACGTGTATGTGTGTGTGGTGTTAAATTTGTTGTCTTGAAAGGACATCCCACTACGGGTCCTCCTAGTCTTCCTTACCAGTCTTTCACATAGATACCAGTGTTCTCTCTTGTAGGCATTCCTACTGCCTCTCCTCTATACCCTAATCCCAATCTATGCTGCTGTAGGAAAGTGCTGGCATTCATGTTAGAGCATTAGGAGTCAAAGCTGAGTGCTACAAGAAATGACAGGCACACAAATATTTATCACAACATGGCTATGATGAAATATGGTCTGCAGTAGCACTTAGGAATTGGATAAACATGTCGTGGACAGAGTATAGTCTGAATTCAGCTTTCATTGAAGCTGTTTAAGATGTGTATGTGTGTTTCATTTCCATAAGAATGACCACAGATTATAGATTTAATGAAGACTTCCCTGAAGAGTGCAAACGCCACTGTTAAACAGAGGCCATTTCAGTTCATATGTGCTCTACTTATGTTGCCGATGTTTTTATGTCTGTTCACAATTTGTTGTATATAATTTGTCCCTGTTTAATTGCCGTGAACTCATGTTTACTCTAACGAGCAGAGATCTGGCTTCCTGCTCTAATGGGCTTGCATACGATCTGATGCGTTCCAGTTTTATCTGTCCGGGGGGTTGGATAGGTTGTAGGCCATAATGTTGTCAGGACGTTGTTTAGAGGCCACAGGGTTGATTTGTGTTCTTCATGGTGTGGGTGTGGCAGTAGATGGGCCATGTTAACTGGTCACTGGTGCAATAAGCAGAGAAGACGTCTGGCCAAGATAAGAGGGACAGTGGAAATTGAATTAACCTCCAGCCCCTGTTTTCCAGCCCCACAAATTAGATTCACTCAGAGAGGCTGTGTCTCAGAGCAGAAGATGCTCCCCTCTGAATTGAGTTGATTAAAGAACATAATGTACCCTCTTTATCTGGGGTGCCAGCAAATGCCTGAGATCTTAAACCACATCTCACGTCTAGACCATAGGTCTGAGGTCCAGGACCACATTTCTGTGATGATGATGATGATGATGATGATATGTAAATTTCAAATATTCAAAGCACTGAAAATCTATTATGAACCGTTATGTAATGTTTGAACCTTGTGAAAAGCAAACTCAAGCCAGTACGGGCTTGAATTATTTAGGTCAATTAAAAACATACAGTAGGCCTATTTGTCCACATGCACATGGAGCAGTCTTGTGGAGAACATTAATGAACTTGACTAATGTATGGCTGCCTTAGGAGAGCAGCCCTTCACCCAAGTCCAACATGAACAGGGGTGTAGGATGTGGTTGCCGTGGTGACAGGGGCTCTTGATGATTGGATTACCCCTAAAGCCCAGCTGCAGTGTGACTGATGAGGCAGTCATTTACCAGAGCTGCCTGCAGCTCTGAGCCTGCGGCACTCAACCTGACTTCATCAAGACCAGACAGATTTATTTACACACACACACACACACACACACACACACACACACACACACACACACACACACACACACACAAATACATAACACACAAAGACACAGTAACTCACATACTGTACAGTACATACAAACATTTCTGCAGAAATCCACAAATCCTCTGACACAATAAGACACACAGGAATTCACTATCTCGGAATGTATCAGTGTGTCTCTCAATGTCATTTTGTAAAGGGTATGTGTGTGTGTTTGATGGCAGACACACTGTCTTACAGAACTGCAGTGCTCCTATCAGGATGTATGGCTGGAATGTGCACCATGTTTAATTAATGAGATATCTGACCTCTCTCTGAGATCAAACTAACTAACTAACTCTCTCTCTCTCTCTCTCTCTCTCTCTCCCTCTCTCTCATAGCCAAAAGCCCCGAATGCTGACTGGCGATATTCCGCGTCTTTGAGGGCAGGAATGCAGAGGTAAGCACTTTCCTCTTTTGCCCTTTGGTGACTTTTAACCTTGATAGGAGCGCCCAAAACCACACCCTTCCACAGAGTATCACCTACGCAGTATGAATATAGACTATTATTTGGCATGGCCACTTTTTGCTCATAGACCGAACTAAATTAGCCTTAATTTTAGAGCTCTTAGATTCCGGAGTGTGTGACTGACCTAACATGCTATGCATGTCTGCACCACAAAGACTGGGGAAGTTGGAGGTAGAGCTCTTAGGCTACAGGCTACAGCCACACCAGCCTGCAGACAACACAACCCGACATGTCAGATCAGCAACAGCCACCATGGCCACTGATGGATCCTCGACATGTGTGTGACCCCTCATTGCCTCCTGTTTGGGCCAGCTGCGCCCTGTCTGTACTCTCAGCCACCCCAAGAGGAGGGGGGGGGGGAGCACACACACACACACACACACACACACACACACACACACACACACACACACACACAGGGGCTGAACTGTGCTGTAGAAGCCGGGCCCAGTAGCCCTGCTGCTCTGCAGTGCGATAGTGTATATAGGTCATCTACATTCCGAGCGCCACTCCTGCCGGATACAAAGTCCTTCAGGAGGTACTGTGAAGGACAAACGAGCTGATGAACTGGCTGTGAGCCTTCTCAGCCATAGATAATCACACACACACACACACACACACTGTCACACTGTCTGTTTCTTCATTTAGATGAATGTGTTAATCAGTAGGCCCTTTGGGCTTGGCCTGTGTAAGAATGTGTGTGTGTGTGTGTGTGTGTGGGGGGGGGGGGGGGGGGGGGGGGCGGGGGTGGGGGGGAGGGTTTGAATACAGGCTGCAGAGGACATTTTTCTTCTCCGGGGGAGTGACTGGTCCTTCTGGATACAATAAAGTCATTTTGCATGAATTGCACAATGCTATACTAAGAGTGCAGGCTCTCCTGATAATCCTCCTGTAATACCTCAGAACCTTAAACATGGTCTGGTTTGATCAGGGTGTTGATGTGGTGTTCAGAGTGATTATGTATCATATGATAATGACATATATTATCATTCCTGATTTATATCCACCATCTTGGCATTTAGCTATAGCTGAGTTCAAAATGGCAGTGTTGTAACTCCCGTCAGAAACATTTATTCTTAATACAGACACATTGACAACCTTAACATGTACAGCTATTCCTTCTATGTTTTGGCTATTATATGTTTTTGATTGATTGATTGATCTCCCAACACCACATTACCTACATAGCACATCCACACACGCCAACAACCACGACACACACAGCACACTCTTCACAGTATATCCCATTCTACTGTATCACATACAACACACACTCTCACTCCTCTAAACCAGTGCCTACACCAGTTTAAACTGCTGAACCCTGAACCCCTTCTTTCCCTGCTAAATCGTTGACTATTTTGCCTTAAAATATTAAACAGATCCATTACTGTCACTATTACACTCAGTAAAACCAATCCCATTACACACACACACACACACACACACACACACACACACACACACACACAGTAAAGGGTGCATAACACACCTTGTGCTGCATTGCAGAGGCCACAGTCAGTGCTTGCTGCTCCTCTGCAAGTCTGCAAGCCTTACATTATGAATCTATTGGAAAAAGGAGTGTGTGTGTGTGTTTGGTTTCCAAGACAATTAAAACATTAAGTGTTCACAGAACACCCTCTCACCCTCTCTCTCTCTCTCACCCTCTCTCTCTCACCCTCTCCCCCCCCCTCCCTCTCTCTCTCTCTTGCTATCTCTGTCTCTTGATGTTTATTAAATGTCTCCTTAGTCACTCTGTCTCAACACATTATATTATTTATTATATTGGAGGTGAAGTGATACTAAAACTGAACATAATAACCCAAGGCAGCCTACAGTGTCATCTTTCACAAACCACAGACAAATCAGGGTGCAACTAACACCCCCCCCCCCCCCCCCCCCTCCGGCTTTTTTTTACTGATTAAAAGCTGGTTGTTAAACTTGAAGGGATAATTAGAACTTCAGTGTGTCCCTGTGTGTGTGTGTGTGTTTGTGTGTGCCTATTCAATTGTAGAGTTATTTTGATATTTCAAGTTGACTGTCTGTTTACATTTCTCAAATGTTCAAATCTGATTTGTGACATCACCCAGGAAAACTGAGGTGGCAGACGATTGTGATGTCATGAGTCTGAATGTCCACATAGTCATTCTAATTGTGGATGTTTCTTTTGCTGTTTCAGCTCGGTCCACATGGAGGAGTCCTCAGTGATGCAAGGAGCCCAGGGGATGCTGGTCCAGAACTGGCCTACTGTGTCCAGCGCAGCAGGTGAGGGGGAGACCAGCTGTGTGTGTGTGTGTGTGTGTGTGTGTGTGTGTGTGTGTGTGTGTGTGTGTGTGTGTGTGTGTGTGTGTGTGTGTGTGTGTGTGTGTGTGTGTGTGTGTGTGTGTGTGTGTGTGTGTGTGTGTGTGTGTGTGTGTGTGTGTGTGTGCGCGCGCGCGTGTGTGAGGGGGAGAGGGGGTGAAAAGTGCACAGGAGTCCTTCTGCTACCAGCTCCTGTTATGGAGGTCCTGTGCAGAGATCTGAAATGACAGCAAATAAATAGAAATAAGTATAGCAGATGGGAAACATGACCTTTTAGAATCCCCTGCCAGATGAACGCTCCAGAGGCAGCATCCTGGAAATACTAGGGCCAATGGAAATACTAGGGCCAAAATAGGAGCCAATGAGAGATAGTGGCGCAGACTGCCAAATGTGTCAGACAAAGAACATGGGACACATTTTGACAAGCGTGACACAGTAGGTGTCATCGACCGAAAATAGCCAGGTGTGAAATAAAGGTTGATCGCTACCTTCAATGAGCATCTTGACATTTATTTCCGATGATAGAAAGCTAAAACAATCTCCATTGAAAGTCATTTCTCTGTAGTGAGTAAGAAAGAGGGAGAGGAAGGAGACAAACAGAATGAAAAGAATAGAGAGAGAGAGACTTGATGACAGTTGACTAGTAAGCTCCTGTGGCTGTGTTCTGAGGGTTTTGTCAGAACGCCTGGGCGGGGGGTTGGTTCCTGTCAGCTGCCTACCTCTTCTCCAGTGCTGGCCCAGGCTGAGCGCACCATTGATTTCCTGTCCAACGACAGGACTTAGAGCACAGGTGTCGGACCCTAGGGTGGGTGATTGAGGGAGCATCACTCTGACTGACTGAAGTGTGTGTGTGTGTGTGTGTGTGTGTGTGTGTGTGTGTAAGGTAAGTGTGTGTGTGTGTGTGTGTGCGTGCGTGCGTGCGTGCGTGCGTGCGTGCGTGCGTGCGTGCGTGCGCATGTGTGCAAGTGTGTGTCTGTTCACCCCAGTGTCTTTGGGCGTGAATGAAATAATCGAGGGGGAGTAAGAGAGAGAGAGGGGGGGGGCAGGGGAGAGAAGAGGGAGTGTATATAAGCTCCATTGATTTTTCTACCTGGCTGCAGTTTTGTGGAGCGGATGGAAAACTTCCACTCTCTGGTCTTGCAGAGAATCCAATACTCTCTGGAAGCAGAGGACATGTAGAGTGTACCGCAAGACTGTCAGGAACGGCTCAGTGCAGAAGGGGGATTCATGCAGGGTGAGGAGTGGCTTAGTGCTGAGGGCTAATGCATCGCATGGTCAAGCAACAGGGGAAAGTGGGTGCAGGATCATTAGGAGCAGCTTAGCGCATTCTGTACCGTATACTGTACTGCTATACTGTATGTGTACAGTGCAGCAGCTTTGTATTAACATGCAGTATCACGCAGGGGTAGAGGTGTCTTAAGGAAAACCATTGTATATTGCAAAGGTAGACATGTTGCATCTCCCAAAAAGGCAGTCCACTTCCTCAATGCAATTTCAGGAAGGAGAGCGCTTGTGAAATCCAGAGTGATTTGGGAAGAAAGAGAGAGCCAGATAAGAAGGATGGAGGAGAAGGAGAGAGAGGTGTGGGGGGATGGAGGAAGAAGAGGAGGAGGAGAGGGGTTTAGGATTGGCAGGACCCTGCGGTAGTGGTGTTGCTAGGGAACGCCATGTGACTTGTTGCTAGGCAACGCCGTCTAACTGAGAGATTGCTGCAGCAGCACCACCCTCCATCAGCAGGGAGTGGGCGAAGGCAGTTTCCACAGCAACCATTGATACCCTGAATGGGGGATTTAGAGGCAGAGAAATAGAGAGGGGGGGGTGATAGGAGTAGGGAATAGTTTAGAGAGGAGAGAGAGGGCAGGCACGGATGGAGAGGAAGTGAGATGGAGATAGAGGGGTGATAGATGCACAGCGAGCTTTAAATATGTTCTGTCCTCAGGGAATGCTGCAAAACCAATGCCAGGCACAAACACACGCACACATGAACACACACAGACACACACACACACGCACACACAGTCACAGACACACCCTTGCGCACACGCACACGCACACACACATACAAACACACACACACACACACACACACACACACACACACACACACACACACACACACACACACAGGCACATAGGCTCACATTTTGTGGGTCAGAAAGAGGAATTGTAGGACGAGGAGTAACCCAGATTGGGCAGGAACTAAAGTAGTTAGAATGTAGAACATAGTGTTGAAATGAGGCTAGAGCCATCCAGACATCTGGATACCATGGTAACCTCCTTACAGAGTGCTTTAGTAACCTGCTTAGCAGCAGCAGCAGCAGCAGCATGTGTAGTTTTAATGTGATGTTTGAGAAAACCAGCCATGACCACGGTAGGGCAGAGCAGCAAATAGGGCTGCATATTAGCATGCATACAAAAAGCACTATGTATGCAGAGTCTGTCACGCCTTCTCTTGCTGGCTCCGCAGAGAATTATACATAGAAAAGACTCTGCCACCATCCTCAACAGAGTAGCATTCAGTAAATTGAAACAACATTTATTTAGATAGACAGACTAAAGAGGCAAGAGAGAGAGAGCGAGAGAGAGAGAGAGAGAGAGAGAGAGATGGGGGGGGGGGATAATTGAGTGAGGG
This sequence comes from Argentina silus, assembly GCF_951799395.1. Lineage (NCBI taxonomy): Eukaryota > Metazoa > Chordata > Actinopteri > Argentiniformes > Argentinidae > Argentina > Argentina silus. The sequence goes on along the minus strand of NC_139656.1, from coordinate 24,222,341 downwards.
AGAGGACAGGTTGGTTTCTTCCTATGAGTGCACAGTAGATGAGAAAAGGGTATATCTTTTGGATGGAGATTGAGTATGGCCATTATTTCCTGGGGCTTTAAAGTCAATTATTTGTGAGGTTATTTGTGAGGTGAGGTAGAGGTTCCACTTCTCCTGCAAAATAAATGCTATGGATGCATGCTACAATGTCTGACCTTTTCAGACATATTGGATCCATCAAGCCATACCCAGAGTGTATACACACATACACGCACGCACGCACGCACGCACGCACGCACGCACGCACGCACGCACGCACGCACTGTACTGACCTTATCAGAATAGTACAGCATATTTTCATGCACTCTCCCTGTGGAACTGTGCATGAATTCATTTAGATACTCCAGCCATTTTTATCATTAACCTATAAATGAAAAACAAACAGAATCTCTTTTCAGGGCCTGAGTTTGTTCTAAATAAAACACATTGAGAAAGTAGGTCAGAGCCCAGGGAAACTGGTCTGGGCCTGAGAGCACTGTCTAAGTACATAACAACATGCTAAGTACATAACATGACATTTCTGTTTCCTTCCCATGCTTCCTTCTCCCTCTGTATCTATCATTCTTTATCTCAGTCTCTCTCTCTCTCTCCCATTTATCTTCTTATGTTTATCCTAACTTCATCTCATCTCTTTGTACCTCACACTCTCATAGTACAGTATATAGTATTTCACCCTCACTCTCTAGGCCCTTCCTCCCATTATCTTTCATCTTTCCCTGCCCCCCCCTTCTCTCTATCTCTCTCTCTCTCTCTCTCTCTCTCTCTCTCTCTCTCTCTCTCTCTCTCTCTCTCTCTCTCTCTCTCTCTCTCTCTCTCTGTCTCTCTCCACTGCCTTGTGAGAGTGGGATTAGTTTAGTGCTGGGTTTTCACAGTTCCTGTCATCCTTACATGCTCATTGCTGTCCCATCTCAGTGTTAAACACCTCGGTGCCCCTCTACTTTTAAAGGTCAGACCTCTTGAGTGTAACTTTGTGTGTTCTCAGCAGCACAACTGTCTGATGAAGTCCTACTCCCCGTAGGCCTCGCTCCCTTGTCATGTGATCAGTGTGCCTCTGGCTCTAACTGTGATTAATTATATTTTCCTTCTTATATTTGTTTGTGTTTCTTTTTTGCTTACGCTGCATTAGTGAGTCCTATGATGCATTACTGTTGGCGTCTCCACCAAAAATAAGACACAATTTTCCTTGGGCAAAACAAGGAACCATGTGCTTGCATGGTGTGCAATACGTTTATTTTCAGGCACACATTTTCATGCTGTTTCCTTTTTTTTTTTCTCCCTTTTTCTCTCTTGTAGATGGAGAGGGGGGTGAGCTGTCCCCTCCAGTGGGTGCTGGGATCAACAGTAACAGTTGGCACTTCCGTTACCCGGCCAACCCGGGCTATGGTCCCCCTCAGGCCCTGAAGCCTGGAGAGATCCCCCCTGAAGCCTTCATCATCCCCGGCTCCCCCGCCATCATCTCCATCCGCCAGGACCAGGGCGCCGGGGATGACAAGGGCGACTTCATCTCCTTCGGCAAGAAGGAGGAGAAGAAGAAGAAGAAGAAGAAGAAGGAAAAGAAGGACAAGAAGGACAAGGGGAAGGAGGATGAGGAGGAGTAGAGGAGAAAGAGGCGATTTAAAAAAAAAGAAAAGAAAACAAGAGCTACCAATTAAAAACAAGAGCAAGAAAAAAAGCCAAAAGTATATTTTAGATGCAGGAGAGCCTCCCTGTGGTGTTTGCATTGATAAGTTGACCTAGCCAGGTCTCCATTAGAAGAGGCCGGTCCCCTTTTTAAACCATGTAAACATGCCATAGTAGTCTGTGCCATGTTGGGTTTACCACCTCTGACAACTACGGGAGTTAACAGGCCCTCATAAGCCAGACATGGAGAGAGAATATGGTGTTTTAAATCAAAACAAGAAAACATATATTTCAATACTCAAATCGCCTGTCTATAATGCTAATATTTCAATCAAATACCACTGCCCCATCCCTCCATGTATGAGGCATATGGGCGACACCTTTCACACCCCCTATTGACAGTAATTCTATAACTGATGCTACTGCTTTGCCCGCCCTCTGCCCAGACTGGTTTGAAAAGGGACACTCTCCCTCCCTGGCCCACCCACGTTGGCATCCTCCACCCCCTTCCTCTTTTGCTCTCCCGATTGGAGGGGAAGAGGAGTTCAATTCGACAGAGTGACAGAGAGGCTTTCTTCCCCTGTAACATGCCTTGTGAAAAAGGAAAGTAAAGTTGTTTGGGGTTTTTTCCAAAAATATATATATAAAACATGACCCAAACAAGACACCTGACATGCGTGTATGTACAGTGCAGCTTGGTGAGATTAGCATTGGTTGAGATTAGTGCGAGATGATATTTGAGGCAGGAAAAGCACAGGATATTTTCAGTATGTGCTGAAGCAGTTGTGTTTCATACCTGTCACTGTCTGCAGCACAGAGCAGAGAGCAGAACATGACACCAGTCTGTGGGGCCTTTAACACACACACACACACACACACACACACACACACACACACACACACACACACACACACACACACACACACACACACACACACACACACACACACACACACGAGGCAGTCAGGGTGGACATGCACACACCTTTCTAACCCAGCCACAAGTCTGAGGCCTTTTGCAGTGGCCTCTTTTCTGTGGGTGTGTAATATGACAGGAACATTGCTTGTTGCTTCATTCCTGTTCAAGCCTGTTCCCCCTGCTTCTGTAATTGAATGTTCAATAGTTGTCCTGCCCTGCCCTCTTGCCTCGCCCGCTTTGGTGCTTGTCGGATTTGCTCGCACGCTGCCTCTGTTTAACCCCTCTACACGTCCTTCCCCCGATCACCGGGGAGGCCTCTTAAAGTCACTCTTAACCTCTGATGAATTGTTCCTCTGTAAAAACAACAGTATTATCCTGTTAAACTCACACACACAGACACTCTTACACACACACACACACACACACACACACACACACACACACACACACACACACACCAATAGAACAAACACAACATTGTTTATTAGCTTTATGTAACTGAGCCTCAGTACTGAACATAAACAACTCCTCCAGATGTCTTTTTTGTTTTGGGGACAGATGTCATCCCTTCCACCTGTTCCACACAGCACAGGAGGGAACCAGGGAGGTTAGCAGGGAAATGGACAGGGTTTCTTCTGTCCAGATGGAGAGAGAGAGAGGAGAGGGAGGGTGAGAGGGAGGGAGAGACCCTAACCCTAACCCTCACATAAAAAGCAATAGCAGCATTGAATTGGGATATCTAGAAACAATATTTCTGAAGAAAAGGGCATCCCTAAGATTAAATCAATATGTTTGGGTTAATACCATTACATCTCCTGCTCACCTCTGTGAGTCCTCCCCTGGCTGACACCTGACCAATCAGAAGAGGCAGTAGGGTGATGTTAGCGCTGCTATTGGGCTAACCCCCCCCCCCCACCCCCCACCCCCGCACACACACACACACACACACACACACACACACACACACAGACACACATACATAAGCCCCGCCTCATTCAGGTGTGATTCAGTGCTGTAAGATCACAAAGTGGCTGTTTGCATGTTATAAGCAGAGGAAACAGATACTATATAGATATATAGAGATAGATATCTTTTTCATTACTTTGAACCATTTTTCACAAACTCAGAGACAAGAGTATTGTCTCTGGTGAAATATGTATCCATTAAACCTACTCTCAAATACACATACATACACATGCACACACATACATACTACCTTCATAGACACACAAATACTATATATTCATGAACAAACATACAAGAATCACATTTTCTATCCTATTGAAGTAAAAATTAACTAACCTTATAGATATATACGTAATGCTGTAGTGTTATGCTATGAAATGCTTTTTTTTGTTTGTTTATGCCCTTCTGATTTCTGAGGATTAGAAAATGAATCCTTTACCTTGTGTTACGCTTTGAAATTATGATCAAACAAACACTGTAACGTGAATCATGTATTCACCTATATCCCTTCCCCCCTTTAAAACAAAAGAAGACAACAAAGGAAAAAAAAAAACTCAAAGAGCAAAAAATGGTAAAAAAAAAAAAATAATAATATCTAAAAGTTGATGTACTCTCTGCTTGTGTGTAGTGAATGTCTCCTCAGTCATACGGTGCCTGGTTGGCACTAAGCAGTCGACTGTGACAGTGCAGATCTGTTAATAAACCTTTTTGTACACCTGCTCATCAATGTAATAGTGATATAGTGATCTTTTTTTTTTTCCTTTTTCTTTTTCGATGGATCTGGTAACGTGTTTTGTTTACAAATAAACTTTTCTTTCTTAAATATCCGAAAAAGAAAGTTGTCCTTTTGGCCTTTATTTCAGCGATGCACCACAATGTATCATTTATTAAAGTATGCAAACAAATACAGTCTAAAAGGACTCCAACTAAACCACTGTGTAGGTTCACCGCACAGCTTCACGCACAGCAGGGATCATAGGGGGTATGGCAGAGGAGAGAGAGTGGCCAGGGCCCAGAGAGAGCTCTCAGTTGAGTTAGATAACCCATCACATTGAGTTTGTCACTGAAGGGGGGAGAGACAGCTCAGCTCTTTGATGAATTATACATCTGTAGTGGCTGACAGGACTCTCCCAGTCAGAGCAAGAACCACTTAATTCAATTCTATGTCTGGATCATTTCATTCATTTAGGCAAATGGATCAACTATGTCACAGCTTACTCTACCCTAATTAACATGAATACTGAACCCTGACAGCACACATAGCTAAAGTAAACTTCAGACATCAACATTCCCCTGGCCACTATGATATAAAGGGCCTGTGTGTGTGTGTGTGTGTGTGTGTGTGTGTGTGCGTGTGTGTTTGTGTGTGTGTGTGTGTGTGCACGTGTATGCGTGCATGCTTGCTCGTGCCTGCACGTGTGTGTGTGTGTGTGTGTGTGTGTGTGTGTGTGTTTGTGTGTTTGCGTGTGTTGTGAATGGCAGAGGGTATTCCTCGTTATTTCAGAATTTTACAAGGGTTGTTTAGTGTGCTGTTTTGTGCTGGCAGCCCCTGTGCCCATGTCCTGGCCCTCTGTGGATATATGTGACGTTCTGCTTGGCTGACTCCCCTCTGCTCTGTTGACCTGTCTCAACAGAGCAGAGGGGAGGCATCAAGGACCCAGATATTCAGCGGGTGAAAATTCACACCCTCCCCCGCATGTCCCCTTGCGTGATACAGGAGATGGTATCCATGGATACAGGGGAATGATGTGGTATCAGGTGCCAGGGTTGTCTCCTTTCATATCATATTTGGTCACAATGGTAATGGCAATCAAGATAAATCAACAACAACTTGGGTAAAAAAACTAGTAATAGACAGAGATGCAGTGACATTTGTATCAGGTGAGGTAATACTGAGGTGTTTGGGTTAGCTATCGGGGCAGTCCAAGTTCAGAGGGTACAAAGAGAGTAGAGGTTTAGTAACAGGGGTAAAGTAAGGGACTGTATTGAATGAGTGAGACTGAGAGTCTTGGCAAGGGTAAAAGGTTTTAGGCCTGAATGAGCTGAGGAACTGCAGCTATTTTTGCCTCTTCCCCCCTGGGCTTGCCTGGCTGAATACACAGCCATGCCGTCTGGGAGTTAAATCATTCACAGGCTGCTGGTTTACTCACAGAGGCTAAACTGGTAAAAGTGCTCACTGGGACACTGGGACAGTACTATGTGTCCCACATGTTGATGTGGGGAAATCGCTGAAAAATATCTACAGATTATTGTCTATTGTCTAGTCGGTTTGTGTTCAAGACCCTAGAGTCACAATAAATCAGTCACAGTTGAAATGAACCTCTCTCAACCCCACTTACTGAATCCCAATGGAAAACGTACCAGATCCAACAGAACAAAGTTACTGTAAGGTCATTTCTCATGCACCACCACACAATTTTAAACAATTTCCTTGAAAGGGGAAAAAGTCAGGATGCTGGTTATAACAGTAAATGATGGAAGGGTGAAGCAGTAGAACTGCTGCTGCAGTCACAGGGGTGGGTGAGTGGTAGGAAGGGGCGACCTTGAATCAAATCCACTGTACCTGCCTGGTATCTGTCAATCAATTAGTCCATATGGGAGAGAGAGGCCAGCAGTAAGGTTGTTGAGGGAATGTAATGATGGACACTGAAGATGTCAGCACTGGAGTCAGGGAATGGTTTGGTAAGTGTCAGGGTATTTTAAAACACTCCATCATGAACTTGTTGGGATATGCTGTCAATTAGCCTCTGACATACCATGTGGCAGAAGGCATCTGTGCTTTCTGACGAGATTCAATGAGACCACATGCACCCTGATGTATAATGCGATTGGGAATGTTGACTGGTGCTGCCATCATGTGTTATGTTTGTGTGTGTGTGTGTGTGTTTGTGTGTGTGAGAGAGAGGGGGGAGGGGGAGAGAGAGAGAGAGAGAGAGAGAGAGAGAGAGAGAGAGAGAGAGAGAGAGAGAGAGAGAGAGAGAGAGAGAGAGAGAGAGAGAGAGAGAGCTATAGACTGTAATGCAGACCAGAGTGCCTCGTCATGGCACGCGGCAGAACCTTTCTCAAACCACGATCTATGGCGCCCCGCTGCACTAAAATCGGGAGACTGTCGCCTGAACGACATATGCAAGCACTGTGCAAGTAAAGTTTAGTGTTGTAGACCTACAGCTGTAAGAACGGAGCCCCGTATGTATCAACTCATGTAATCTAGTCATACAGAAATATATTCACCCCGCAGTTATCATCCAATTTTCTTTAGCGGTAGCCTACACTGTAAAAAAAAAAAATTCAGTGGTGAATTGAAGTTTACTCAAAAACACAACCAACATATCCTTAATGAAAATTACTGCAAGTATTTTCAATGATTTGTTCATTTGATTTTATCAACACATTTAAGAATACATCCAACTTATGCATATTGCTTAAAATGTAGGCCTACGTATCTTTTATGAGGATAACCAAAGAGAGAGAATATGTAGTTGATCGAAGTCATTGGAAGCCCTGACAAGGCTGTTTTCGAATTTGCCATATCATCACCCAAGTCAAGGTAAGAACTGTTTCCAAGTATTGAAAAGATAAGTATTGGAAGGGTGGATAAAGAATATGACGATGACTGAAACAAGTTTTAAGGAATTTAATTAGCAAATATACTGTTCTGTAAATGCTATGCTCTACGAGGATGCAGCGGTCACGCTGTTCAGTCAAGCTTTTTCACTGTCTTGGCACCCCGGTGGTGGAACGAGCTTCCCACTGCTACTGCCAATGGTCCCTGGTCCGAGCATTGATTACTTTTTCTTATGTTTGATGGATAGATGATTCACTTACTTAAGCAAATGTATTTGTTGTAAATCGCTTTGGATAAAGGCGTCTGCTCAATGTAAAATGTAAATGCTATCAGGACTGCAGAGTCACTACCTGTCTTCCGCCGACCCATCTCTTCAGGCTACATCTTGACTGTCCCTCCTAAAGACCTCTTCAACCCCCAATAACCCTAGGTACAGTTCATCTACTGTTAATAATAATAACATCAGTGCTAGATGGAAAAAATGTACAAATGTACATGTAAATCTTACAAGTAGCCCTGATGGCTAGCTACGGAGCCTTGGAAGCTAACTAGTGGCTAAAATATGGGAACAACGGCGCTAATAAACTAAGTTCCATGGTGAAATTCCCTAGTAACTAGTCAGCTTCCAAACATGGACAGATAACATAGTTAGCTAATGACGACATGTTTTAATAGCATGTCAATGTATTTTCAGCAATTAGATTGACCCCTTGCTTGTGATGAGCGATTCATTGAAATTTCGGTTTCTTACGGTTATGAAATTAATTATTGACAGCCTATCCCGGGTATTAGAACTTGTTGAAAAGGGCACATGTACAACATGGGATTAAACAGTAGCGCATTACTTGAATTAATTTCGTCAAAATCACAGGCCACTCGCAAGTCAAGCTGCTACTTTGTTATGTGTGTTAGTTAAAAGGGAGAGAGACATGCCAATGTGAGTGAATGTTGATAGTACACTCGTTTGGTAAGTGACATTCATCTCTTAACAGGTGCATGGAAACAGAATCCCTGTCTGAAAGCTCAACCTAAAAGGTATTTAGTCCCAACTTGTATGAAACATGTAGTGTTATATGTTTGGTGTTATATGTTTGGTGTTATATGTTTGGTGTGGGCTAATTGGCAAACATTTGGTCATTGAGTATCTCCTCTTACTCTATTATCATCATGATCATCAATAAGGTTAATTATGAGCTGAATTGGCCACATCAGTCTCACCCAAAATCTTAAAGGGATAGTTCACCAAGATTACCAAATTGGTTAGATGTTTTCTTTCCTCTCCTTGCCTTGAAAGTAGTGGGCTAGAGACATTCTAGGGATTGGTTTTGTGGTGTACTTACCCCTATAACTCCTAACTGTTTTTTTTTTTTTTCAGTTAGCATATGGTTGCAGTCTCCTGGCCCAGTTAGTAACCACCCAACCCATTTTGTAAGCTATCACTTTAAGGTTGTAATATTTAATTGTATATGCTTTGTTGTCATTCTCTGTAAGCAAGCAATCTTGGTCTATCTACAAAACGGTGCATATATATATATATATATATATATATATATATATATATATATATATATATATATATATATATATATAAAACCAATAACACAGTGGTTTAGCCAATAACAATCGGTTATTCACTGTAATTTTCTTTGAAAAGTGAACATATTTTGTACATTTGCTTTGAAAACCCAATGAAAGAAATAAAGATGTATAGTCAAATGCGAGACTGAAGTAAAACACAACTCAACTGCTTTGCCTGACTAACACAACACGGGCAACGAATCTCAATAAAATCCCAAGGAAGGATTCCCTGTGTCAAAAGCTCTATGGTATCAACAGTGTGCAGAAGGTAAAGCATGGATAACGTTAAGTCATTTCCTCACCAGAAGAGCTATTTATTTTGAAAAAAAAAAATACAATGAAAGCACAGTAGCTTACAGTGTGTTTTCAAGCAATTTAAACGTATATATACACTCACCGGCCACTTTATTAGGTACACCTTGCTAGTACCGGGTTGGATCCCCTTTTGCCTTCAGAACTGCCTTAATTCTTTGTGGCATTGATTCAACAAGGTGCTGGAAACATTCCTCAGAGATTTTGGTCCATATTGACATGATATCATCACGCAGTTGCTGCAGATTTGTCGGCTTCCACCACATCCCAAAGGTATTGTATTGAGATCTGGTGACTGTGGAGGCCATTGGAGTACAGTGAACTCATTGTCATGTTCAAGAAACCAGTTTGAGATGATTTGAGCTTTGTGACATGGCACCTTATCCTGCTGGAAGTAGCCATCAGAAGTACACTGTGGTCATAAAGGGATGGACATGGTCAGCAACAATACTCAGGTAGGCTGTGGCATTTAAACGATGCTCAATTGGTACTAAGGGGCCCAACGTGTGCCAAGGAAATATCCCCCACACCATTAGATATTTGCGTTAACGAGCAGTTGAACAGGTATACCTAATAAAGTGGCCGGTGTGTGTGTGTGTGTGTGTGTGTGTGTGTGTGTGTGTGTGTGTGTGTGTGTGTGTGTGTGTGTGTGTGTGTGTGTGTGTATATATATATATATATTGCCATCTAGCGATTTGAGTGGGTATTTCTCTTGTGATTGTTTCCTTAGGTGTCTGCTTATGAGATGGCAGGGTAAGGTCTTCAAATCTGTCTCCCCCACAAAGGGTGATCTCCTGAAGCATTATAGGCTACAGCATGGGGCATTTGGTCATGGGCATTCCCTGCCTTGTCTATATCACCATTGCTCCATTGCTCACCATTGCTCTTTTAAATCATAGAGTGCTCTCCACACACATTTAAATACACATTTCTGCCTACAGCAGAGGAGACTCTGGGGCCAGGAGTAGTCCTTTCTTTTACATGTAAAGTTTGCAGAACCCATTATCCTACTAAGAAAGAGTATTTTCAACATGTCAGTCATCATCAGAAGAATCATGAAACTGTTGTGCGTGTTTTTGATGGATGTGGTTTCAGGACATAGATATATGGAACATTTGTGACACACAGAAGCAGAAAGCACAATCCCCATTCATTCATTGATTTCAAGGCAGAAAACACCAAGATCAATCAAATGTAAGTGACCCTGTTGTCATTGGATGTAATGATAGTGAGGGCACAGGTTTACATTGTGATCATCCAGAAGATACATCACAAACATATACAATGGTCCAAAAAACTGTCTCTCTCCTGTTGGAAAGCTGAAGTTAGAATGCATATATAATGTCTCAGGCAAGTGTATTGACAAGTTGGTGGAAGAGCTGCTGTTTATATCGCGTTCAGCATCTGTTCCAGGTGTTAGAAACATCGTTGATTGAAGTTTGAAGACACACAACTGCACTGTTGATGAGGCAGTTTACTAGATATTTGTATTACATCAACACATATGTATTTAAATTATCAGCGAACCCAAAACATTTTTACGGTTATTCTTATTTCCCTCGACTTACTTTATTTGTGTGAATTGAAATAACTTATTCATGTTTTTTTTAGGAAATTACATCTACTCAATAATATAGCGTGTCATTTGTTCCCTTCATTTTTAAAAGTAGATTCAACACCTAATTTTTCACAGTGTATTGTGGCCTACATTGCATGCAAATTGCCTTTTATCAAGTTGTATTACATATGTATTACATGGCACTAACAATGCTTAGGCTGTGGGATCGATTCCCGCTGGGACCATATATACTGAAAAATGAATGCATGCCACGCACAATGTAAGTCGCTTTGGATATAAGTGTTAGCTAAATGGCATATATACTGTATAGGCTAAGTCCGTCTGTGTACCCTAACTGAATGAGTGTATATGAATAGATGGATGATTATAACGGGTTTATATCACCCAGTATATAGTGAATCAAAATAAAACACACAGAACAAATTGTTGTCTATATTTGTTGTGAAAATGCTGTTCTCTTTTAGCAATACGTTAGTAGACCTACTGTATCCCCCTCATCCCATTCTGTTGTCGCCACTGTCCATGGTGCTGAAAAGCTCGTGCTCGCTGTACTCTGAGTAGATTTTCCCTCGGCGGTCTACGCAGACAGAAGCCAACTGATCACATCTCATAGGCTACAGACTATTGCTGCTCTTACATTAGGCCTAAACGTCAGTTTGTAAGCAGCCTACTCAACGTGAATGAGAGTTTCTCAGACTCAGAAATAGTTGTTAACATTAACAGGGTATTTATTTTGGCCATACACGTTGATTCTGCTTTATTTGGTTATCGTTAGAGCGGGTGCTCGAATCGTTTCTGCTTTATCTCCTGTAGCCTCACGGCGTCGCTCCTCGCCAGCATTGGGCTTTGCCTGGGAACACTCCCATTTCTTTAGCTCGATGAACTGCCTTTATCCACACAGCCATTCCGTGCATCGCTGTGCACAGACAGCCGACTTTGTTAAGAGGAATTAACTGGCCTTTGCGATTTGTGTTGATATTGTGTAGATTTGACGCAATTTTATTTTGCTACCTCAATGAAGTTGACGCAGGCAATGTCGCCAAAACCATACCGATCGAAATGGTGCATGCAGCTTGGTGTGCTTTTGCTTGCTATCATGCAGGCCTCTGCCGAAGATATCCGCTATTCTGTCCCAGAGGAGACAAAGACGAACCATGTAATCGGGAGCTTGAGCAAGGACCTCCGTTTGGATGTTAGGCGACTGAGGGTTCGGAAGGCCCGCGTTGATTACCAGGGGGATAAACGGTATTGTGGAGTTGATTTGGACTCTGGGGATCTTATTGTTCTGGAGAGAATTGACCGGGAGATGCTTTGTGGAACCACGTCACCTTGTCTCTTGCATTTCGAGTTCATACTAGAGAACCCTCTTGAGCTTCACAATATCGCTCTAGAGATACAGGACATCAATGACAACGCGCCTGCATTCCCCAAGGATATAATAAAACTGGAAATAAGCGAGACAGCTCCAACTGGAAGTCGTTTTCAAATAGCCTCAGCGCGCGACTTAGATATAGGGGTTAATGCAGTTCAAAATTATGTTCTTGGTCAGAATGACTACTTCGTATTGGAAGCTAAAGGCAGCAAAGAAAGGTATGTGGACGTTGTTTTGAAAAATAACCTCGATCGAGAGAAATCTGGGGAGCATGCCCTAACTCTGACGGCAATTGATGGTGGCAATCCTCTCCGGTCAGGTAGCGCAATAATTCAAGTTATCGTCATAGATGTTAATGATAACGCCCCTGTATTCACGCAAACGTTTTATAAAGTTACAGTGACTGAAAATTCATCTTCAGGTACCTCAGTGGTCAAGGTTAGCGCAACTGATAAAGATGAGGGCGCAAATGGCCAAGTGTCTTACTACATTAATCATGATTCTGAAAACACAAAGCGGTTATTCCATATTGACCAAAACAACGGGGAAATAACTGTTATCGGTGAGCTTGACCACGAAAAGGCATCCTCTTATGAGATGGAAATACAGGCAGAGGACGGTGGGGGACAGACAGGGCATTGCAAAGTCGTTGTAGAAATATCTGACATAAATGATAACGCTCCCACAATAACTGTGAAATCGGTTAGCAATCCGATTCCAGAGAACGTTCCACCAGGAACTGAAATAGCTATAATTAATGTAAAGGATCAGGACCATGGGGAAAACAGCAGAGTGAGGTGTTTTACTTCAGAAAACCTCCCATTTAAACTCCAGTCTTCTATTAAAAACTACTTCACCCTACTTAGCAGTGCACCTTTCGATCGGGAGCAAATATCTGAATATAATGTCACCATAACCGCATCGGATGGAGGGACGCCGTCGTTATCCTCAAGTGCTCTTTTGAGTTTCCAAATATCTGATATAAATGACAACGCACCTGCTTTTGAAGAACAATCCTACAGCGCCTATGTGACTGAAAATAACAAGCCTGGCTCCTCTATATGTGCTGTTACTGCCAGAGACCCAGACTGGAGACAGAACGGCACAGTGGTCTATTCTCTACTGTCCAGTGAGGTCAACGGTGTTCCAGTGTCGTCATTTTTATCCATTAACGGAGACACGGGGGTGATCCATGCTGTGAGAGCATTTGATTATGAACAGTTTAGGAGCTTTAAAGTCCACGTTGTAGCCAGAGACAATGGTTCTCCTCCGCTCAGCAGTAACGTGACTGTGAATGTCTTCATAACAGATGAGAATGATAACTCTCCACAGATATTATATCCTGCTTCAGCAGGAAACTCCCTGATGACTGAGATGGTCCCCAAAGCTGCTATGGCGGGGTCCCTTGTTTCCAAGGTGATAGCTGTGGATGCTGATTCTGGACAGAATGCGTGGCTTTCATATCAGATTGTGAAATCGACTGATCCGGGACTTTTCACTATAGGTCTCCACAGTGGAGAGATCAGGGCACAGCGGGACATTTCTGAATCCGACAGTATGAAGCAAAATCTTGTTATATCAGTGAAAGATAACGGACAGCCCTCTCTCTCTACAACCTGTTCAGTGTATTTACTAATATCAGATAACTTGGCTGAAGTTCCAGAACTGAAAGACATGTCTTATGACCAAGGTAGTTCCAAATTAACCTCCTATTTAATCATCGCCCTGGTGTCCGTTTCCACCTTTTTCCTCACTTTCATTATTCTCATCGTGGCCGTGAGGTTATGCCGTAGGAGAAAGCCTCGAATGTTATTTGATGGAGCAGTCACCATTCCCAGCGCGTATTTCCCTCCCAACTATGCAGAGGTGGATGGAGCTGGAACTCTCCGTAGCTCTTACAATTATGACGCATACCTGACAACGGGCTCACGCACCAGTGACTTCAAGTTTGTTACGTCATACAATGACAACACGCTGCCGGCTGATCTTACGCTGCGCATGGAAAAGAAAGATCAAGATTCGTTGATGGACACAGTGGACTTTAACGAGGTAGGATGGCATGGATAGTGCGCTAGTGTTTTCTGGTGTGTTTTTGCATTATTATTATCCCATATATTTGAATGAATGTGTTTTTTGTTTGTCTTTTTACATTCTAAACATCCTTTTGATGTGAGCTATTTTGTGAGCAGATGGTCACATTGTTCAGGGGATACCTTCAGACCATTGAGTGTTAATTAGGTTCAAATTTGTTGGTTTGGCTAATATAGGCTTCCTGTTGACTCACTCGCATGTTCATATCCAAGACACTCATATGACAATGTTGGTATTAAACACAGTGTGTCGCTGTTCGCTAACAAAGGAAAATGCTCCTGAAAACCCACCCACTACTGCCATTGATTCGTCCATATCTCCCGGGTGGTGACTGTTTCTCTGTGTCAAGCCTTTCACGTCGGATACTTAGTCTTCAGGCAAGTTGTTATATTTATCCGTATTTTTCAAAGGATAATAATCACTGGAATAATTTTAACTCGTCAACATTTTGTCATGGGATATGAACGAGATGCCCTAACTAGGTGGTTGCGATGGAGCATCTTTGTCCTTCTATTGTTTACTGTCCAAAAATGCATCGGAGATGTTCGATATTCGATTGCAGAGGAAATGAAACTCGGTTCTGTGGTTGGGAGGTTCTCGAAGGATTTGGGCATTGATGTGAAAATGCTGTCGAACCGCAGTCCAAGGATCGAATTCGAAGGTAGTAAACGATACTGCGACATTAACCAGAAGACCGGGGATTTGATTGTGAACGAGCGGATAGACAGAGAGGAGCTGTGTGGACAAAGGCCCTCATGTACGTTGCATTTCGACTTCTTTCTGGAAAACCCGTTAGAGTTGCACCGTGTCTCACTTGATATCCAAGATGTCAATGACAATTCTCCAGCATTTCCGAATGATATGATAAAATTGGAGATCAGAGAATCGGCAGATAAAGGAGAAAGATTCTCCATTGACGAGGCTCTGGACCCAGATACGGGAGCAAATTCCGTTCAGGGTTACGCCTTATCGGCAAATGAACATTTCACATTGTCTGTTCACACCAATGCGGATACAAGTAAATACGCAGAGATAGTGCTGGAGAATGAACTGGACCGTGAAAATCAGGATGAGCTCACGCTTACATTGACAGCTTATGATGGGGGAAAGCCACAGAAATCCGGCACAGTAGTTATACAGGTCCGTGTTCTAGATGCTAATGATAATGTCCCTGTTTTTACGCAATCAGTTTACAAGGTGAGTGTGCCTGAAAACGCTCCGTTAGGAACAGTCGTTGTCACTGTCAGTGCTACCGATGCAGATGAGGGGGCGAATGGGCAGGTTACATATGAATTCAGTCATATCTCTGTCAAAACAAAAAATACGTTTTCCATTGATCCAAAAACTGGACAGATTCACCTCAAAGAAATTATAGATTTCGAGGACACATCTTCATACGAGCTCCGTGTTAAAGCAAAAGACGGAGCGGGCCAAGCGGGTTCGTGTAAAGTTATTGTAGACGTTATTGATATGAACGACAACTCTCCAGTCATAATCGTTAAATCAATAAAATCACCATTTGCTGAAAACTCACCGGCTGGTACAGAGGTTGCCTTAATATACGTGCAGGACAAAGATTCTGAATTGAACAGCAAAGTCAGATGTTCAATTGAGGAGAACACACCTTTCAAATTGTCCCCATCAATCAAAAATCATTTTTCCCTGGTTACTGCTGTGGGTTTGGATCGTGAGGCACAGTCAGAATACAACATCACTCTTGCTGCCACAGACGATGGATCTCCGCCACTTTCGTCTTTAAAAACTATTACGTTAGTGGTTGCTGATGTTAATGACAACCCACCTACATTTGTAGAACAATCCTACAGCGCTTATGTGACTGAGAATAACAAGCCTGGCTCCTCTATATGTTCTGTTACTGCCAGAGACCCAGACTGGAGACAGAACGGCACAGTGGTCTATTCTCTACTGCCCAGTGAGGTCAACGGTGTTCCAGTGTCCTCATTCTTATCCATTAACGGAGACACGGGGGTGATCCATGCTGTAAGAGCATTTGATTATGAACAGTTTAGGAGCTTTAAAGTCCACGTTGTAGCCAAAGACAATGGTTCTCCTCCGCTCAGCAGTAACGTGACTGTGAGTGTCTTCATAACAGATGAGAATGATAACTCTCCACAGATATTATATCCTGCTTCAGCAGGAAACTCCTTGATGACTGAGATGGTCCCCAAAGCTGCTATGGCGGGATCCCTTGTTTCCAAGGTGATAGCTGTGGATGCTGACTCTGGACAGAACGCGTGGCTTTCATATCAGATCGTGAAGTCGACTGATCCAGGACTTTTCACTATCGGTCTCCACAGTGGAGAGATCAAGGCACATCGAGACATTTCTGAATCTGACAGTATGAAACAGAACCTTGTTATATCAGTGAAAGATAACGGACAGCCCTCTCTCTCTACAACCTGTTCAGTGTATTTACTAATATCAGATAACTTAGCTGAAGTTCCAGAACTGAAAGACATGTCTTATGACCAAGGTAGTTCCAAACTAACCTCCTATTTGATTATTGCACTAGTTTCCGTTTCCACCTTTTTCCTCACTTTCATTATTCTCATCATAGCCGTGAGGTTATGCCGTAGGAGAAAGCCACGAATGTTGTTTGATGGAGCAGTCACCATTCCCAGTGCGTATTTCCCTCCCAACTATGCAGAGGTAGATGGAGCTGGAACTATCCGTAGTGCTTACAATTATGACGCATACCTGACAACCGGGTCACGCACCAGCGACTTCAAGTTCGTCACATCCTACAATGAAGGCACGCCGTCAGCAAATCAGACATTGAAGAGGAGCCCAGATAAATTATTTGGAGAAAGTATCATCACCCTCGACAACGTAGGAGAATCTTTTGAGGTAAGACACACTGACTACAGCCATTTTCATTTTGTGGGTTGCGATTGAGTCAGCTTGAGAGCAAAGGTACAGCAAATTAAAATATGTCATAATTAGCAAATATTTGACAATGTCATTGAAATATACTTTTTATATATACGTTTAAATTGCTTGAAAACACACTGTAAGCTACTGTGCTTTTTTACCCGAAACTTATGGTTTTATTCCTCAATTGTTTACAAACTAGAACGTAAACTATAGCTACAAAACATATTTAAAACTATTATGTGGATATCATAGACTGCAGTCCGTGCATCTAGAGCAGCTCTCTATGAATTTGAGAGGGATTAGTATACATTTCCCCAGCCTCATCTGTCAGCTGTATATCAAAACAAGGGGTGGGTATGCCGTTTTGTGAAATACAAATCCCAGACTGTGGCTTTTAAGGGAAAATTGGTTTCACAATTCCCGAAATGTAATCAGCACCATGACATTCTTTCAAGGCATATTAAAATATTGGCGCAACAACAAGTGTTGACCTACATACTGAGTTTCAATAACATCCAATTAATGGGAGACACCAGCCGTGTCTTCTCACGTAGGCTATTTCACAATGGCATCGATTTGCATCTCTATCCACTTTACTCTTCCTTCTTTTGTGCAACCTTCATCGGCGTTAGGATAACATACGTATACTGATGGAATATGGTGTGTCTTGTACTGCTGTTTCCAGTATTTACTCAGGATGTCGCTGCTCACCAGCTACGGGTGGTTAGATAGGCCTATATACGTTTTACACACAAGCAGTCCCAGATCATTCAAAAGGGGAATACACCCACTCACATCTCCATCACTAAGAGAGTCGGACGCAAAGGTCGATTTCTTTTTTCGTTTTGCTTCTGACTTTGGCTAATGTTAATCATGGATTGCATCATGTTTTACAAACATTGAACTCTCCAGTGGACTATCTTGGATTACTATCAATTATGGGTTACAAAGGATGTACCATTTTTGCATTGATGCTGCGCCTGGCTCTTTGTCTTTTCCTCGTATACATCTGCAATGGAGACTTCATTTATTCTATCCCCGAGGAGATGAAACGCGGATCTGTAATCGGAAATGTAGCCAAGGATCTCGGGTTGGATGCTAAGAGGCTGTCGGCTCGAAAATCGCGTTTAGAGGAGGATGGTAGCACGATACGCTATTGTGACTTAAATCTAAATACGGGTGATCTTGTTGTCGCTCAAAGAATTGATAGGGAACAGATTTGCGGCCAAACGATATCTTGTATGCTAAAATATGAAATGGTTCTCGAAAGTCCTTTAGAATTGCATCGCATAACACTTCAAATCCAGGATGTTAACGATAATTCACCCCAGTTTACAGATGATGCAATCAAACTGGAAATTAGAGAGTCGGCTGATAAAGGTGAACGTTTCCCTGTCAATGAGGCCCACGATGCGGACATAGGTCAAAATGCAGTCCAAAGCTACTCCTTGCAAAGGAATGACCATTTTGTTTTAGCTGTTCATACTAACCGAGACGGAGGGAAGTACGGTGAGTTAGTGCTAGAGAAGGAGCTAGATCGTGAACAACAGCAGGAGGTGACATTGTTACTGACAGCGGTTGACGGCGGGACTCCACAGAGATCTGGTACTGTAGTCATACACGTAACTGTGTTGGATGCGAACGACAATATTCCAGTGTTTAGCCAGGATATATACAGGGTCGGTTTGTCTGAAAATTCCCCTTTGGGCACGATAGTAACTACAGTGAGCGCAACCGATGCAGACGAGGGAGCTAATGGGGAGGTGACCTATGATATAGGTAGAGTTTCTGATGACGTAAAGAAATTGTTCCGTCTCGACAGTAAAACGGGTACTATAAGCCTTACAGGGCCGATTGATTATGAGGACAAGTCCCTTCATGAGCTGCGCATCCTTGGCAAAGATGGCGCAGGGTTGGTGTCCTACACAAAAGTACTGATAGACATTACCGACATCAATGACAACGCACCGATGATATTTATCAAGTCTCTGACGAATCCCATCCCTGAGAATGTGTTACCTGGCACAGAGGTCGGCATTATTAATGTACAGGATAAAGACTCGGAAGGAAATAGACAGGTCCGCTGCTCCATTCAGCAAAATGTTCCATTCAAATTAAACCCCTCTATAAAAAATTACTATTCTCTAGTTACCACAAGTGAACTAGACCGTGAGATGATATCAGATTTTAACATAACAATCTCTGCAATTGACGGTGGCTCTCCACCTTTATCCTCTTCAAAGACAATTCATTTATCTGTGTCAGACGTCAATGACAATCCACCTGTGTTTGTAGAACAATCCTACAGCGCCTATGTGACTGAGAATAACACGCCTGGCTCCTCTATATGTTGTGTTACTGCCAGAGACCCAGACTGGAGACAGAACGGCACAGTGGTCTATTCTCTACTGCCCAGTGAGGTCAACGGTGTTCCAGTGTCGTCATTCTTATCCATTAACGGAGACACGGGGGTGATCCATGCTGTGAGAGCATTTGATTATGAACAGTTTAGGAGCTTCAAAGTCCACGTTGTAGCCAGAGACAATGGTTCTCCTCCGCTCAGCAGCAACGTGACTGTGAATGTCTTCATAACAGATGAGAATGATAACTCTCCACAGATATTATATCCTGCTTCAGCAGGAAACTCCTTGATGACTGAGATGGTCCCCAAAGCTGCTATGGCGGGGTCCCTTGTTTCCAAGGTGATAGCTGTGGATGCTGATTCTGGACAGAACGCGTGGCTTTCATATCAGATCGTGAAATCGGCTGATCCGGGACTTTTCACTATTGGTCTCCACAGCGGAGAGATCAGGGCACAGAGGGACATTTCTGAATCTGACAGTATGAAACAGAACCTTGTTATATCAGTGAAAGACAACGGACAGCCCTCTCTCTCTACAACCTGTTCAGTATATTTACTTATATCAGACAACTTGGCTGAAGTTCCAGAACTGAAAGATATGTCTTATGATGGGAGTAGTTCCAAACTAACCTCCTATCTGATCATCGCCCTGGTGTCTGTTTCCACCTTTTTCCTCACTTTCATTATTCTTATCGTTGCCGTGAGGTTTTGCCGTAGGAGAAAGCCTCGAATGTTGTTTGATGGAGCAGTCACCATTCCCAGCGCGTATTTCCCTCCCAACTATGCAGAGGTGGATGGAGCTGGAACTCTCCGTAACTCTTACAATTATGACGCATACCTGACAACGGGCTCACGCACCAGTGACTTCAAGTTTGTTACGTCATACAATGACAACACGCTGCCTGCTAATAACACAACGAAGAGGAGTCCAGTTGAGCCCATTGGAGAAAGTATAATGACACTGAACAGCGCAGACGACACCTATGAGGTAAACACTGATTTATCAACCTTATATGAAATGGCTAGTCTCTATGAAATGCATGGTCACATGAAAATAAACAATATAACTTTGTTTTGCCCGATGAACTATTGGCTTACTTAATATGAATTCCAGTTTGTGTCTCAGACTCGAGCTATAGAGCTTTATTGCAGCTGGTCTAAGATATGGTACGAAGCTGTTTTTTTTATATTGCTCACACAACTTATTGACGCATATTGATAAGGGCAACACCATGTAGCACAGAAACGCATTTCAACGATGACTGTCTCAGTCATCCGGTTATGCTATTTATTGCGTCTATTCTGCCTGTGTTATCCTGGATACATATTCTCATTCGATAACACGATAGACAACAACTCCAATACGCAATTGAAATAGAAATATTTCAACTGTAGTTTGTGAATATACTGTATCTCTGTCATTGTTTTCCATTTCGAATAATCCTCTTGCATTTTGCATTTAGGCAATACGTTCCCTCTCTGCATCCGATTGCAGTTCAGATGTTTCACAACAAGTTTTACAATTCAGAATCCAATGAATATCCAATCAAACTAGACGTACAGAGATGCTTTGGCAATTGATGTGAAGTCGTCAGGTCGCTACGATGGGCCGAGTCCGTTCAGAGACATACGCAGGCCAAGTCGTTTCAGCACCACAAAAATGGACAGCGCTTCAGAAGCGCTTTCAAAGTGGCAAAGCTGTACTGAGGGATTGCTATACGTTTTAATTGTAGAAAGAAACGATAGAGCACCTTTTTCCTATTAATGATTTACCCAACTATTTACAGGTCGTAGTTATTACTTTAAAGTCTTGTGGGGGAAAATGGTAGCCTATGTTTTACATTTTGGGTATTGACGAACAAATGTTTCACTGCATAACTTTAATTTCAGTCTTTGTTTTAGCATTGTGATTAAAAATCTTGGATTGTAGTTTTCACATGAATACTCTATGTGTCGCTGTTCACTGCATATTGGACGAAATACACGTCTCCTCCCAGTTTAACCGTAAGAGGGGAGGATATATTTTCTGTGAAGTGTGACAAAGCAACGTCTCCTTCGGACAGATTATAGCGTTTATTTTACTGAGACAATTAGGGAATACATGTTTTATTGTGAAGGTTGAATAACATATTCATACACCTGGAGTTGGAATACAGTTTTGGATTATGGAACACGTTGGATTATCAGTAACGGCACGTCTGGTTTTGATTATTTTCTTAGTGCGTACAAGCCATGGAGACATGAACTATGCTATTCCGGAGGAGATGAAACGCGGATCTGTGATTGGAAACTTAGCTAAGGATCTGGGGCTGGATGCGAGAGGATTTTCTGCTCGTAAGGCGCGTTTAGATATGGATGGTAGTCGTCAACGTTATTGTGACATTAATATGAATACTGGAGATTTCGTTGTGGCTGAAACAATAGACAGAGAGGAGCTGTGTAGGTCGAGGGTTTCTTGTTCTTTAAAATACGAGCTTGTGTTAGAGAATCCTCTAGAATTGCATCGTATTATTGTACAAATCAAAGATGTAAACGACAACTCGCCAGTATTTTCTAATGACCGCATTCAACTAGAGATTCGTGAATCAGCCGATAGGGGTACTCACTTCCTCCTGCGCGAGGCCCATGATGCAGATATTGGACACAACACAGTTCAAAAATATTCCCTTGAAAAAAATGACTACTTTGGGTTAGGTGTTAAAACAAATCCAGATGGAGGGAAATACAGCGAATTAATATTAGAGAAAAAGCTTGATCGTGAACAACAGCAGGAGATGACCCTCTTACTTACAGCGGTTGACGGTGGGACTCCACAGAGATCTGGTACTGTTGTTATACACGTCACTGTGTTGGATGCGAACGATAATATTCCAGTGTTTAGCCAGAATGTCTACAAGGTCAGTCTACCCGAAAACGCTCCGTTAGGTACAGTAGTAATAACAGTAACGGCTACTGATGCTGACGAAGGACTGAATGGAGAGGTGACATATGAATTTAGTCGTGTAAGTAACAGAGCAGCAAAGTTATTTTCAATTAACAAGACCAACGGAGAAATAATAGTTATAGGCCCCATTGATTTTGAAGAAGAAACATATCATGAAATGAGCCTAGAGGCAAAGGATGGTTTAGGGTCAGCTTCAAATTGTAAAGTTGTTATAGAAATCACAGATGTGAATGACAATGCACCTATTGTATTTATCAAATCGCTAAACAGTCCTGTTCCTGAGAATGTGTTACCTGGCACTGAGGTGGGCATCATTAATGTACAGGATAAAGATTCAGAGAGAAATAGACAGGTCCGCTGCTCTATTCAACAAAATGTTCCTTTCAAATTAAACCCCTCGATCAAAAATTATTATTCTCTTGTCACCACAAGTAAACTAGACCGTGAGATCATATCAGATTATAACATCACGATCACTGCCACCGACGAAGGGTCTCCACCCCTATCCTCATCAAAGACCATTAATTTATCTGTGTCAGATGTCAATGACAATCCACCTGAGTTTGAAGAACAATCCTACAGCGCCTATGTGACTGAGAATAACAAGCCTGGCTCCTCTATATGTTCTGTTACTGCCAGAGACCCAGACTGGAGACAGAACGGCACAGTGGTCTATTCTCTCCTGCCCAGTGAGGTCAACGGTGTTCCAGTGTCCTCATTCTTATCCATTAACGGAGACACGGGGGTGATCCATGCTGTGAGAGCATTTGATTATGAGCAGTTTAGGAGCTTTAAAGTCCACGTTGTAGCCAGAGACAATGGTTCTCCTCCGCTCAGCAGTAACGTGACTGTGAGTGTCTTCATAACAGATGAGAATGATAACTCTCCACAGATATTATACCCTGCTTCAGCAGGAAACTCCTTGATGACTGAGATGGTCCCCAAAGCTGCTATGGCAGGGTCACTGGTTTCCAAGGTGATAGCTGTGGATGCTGATTCTGGACAGAACGCATGGATTTCATATCAGATTGTGAAATCGACTGATCCGGGACTTTTCACTATCGGTCTCCACAGTGGAGAGATCAGGGCACAGCGGGACATTTCTGAATCTGACAGTATGAAGCAGAACCTTGTTATATCAGTGAAAGATAACGGACAGCCCTCTCTCTCTACAACCTGTTCAGTATATTTACTCATATCAGACAACTTGGCTGAAGTTCCAGAACTGAAAGATGTGTCTTATGACCAAGGTGGTTTCAATCTAACCTCCTATTTAATCATCGCCCTGGTGTCCATTTCCACCTTTTTCATCACTTTCATTATTCTTATCATGGCCGTGAGGTTTTGCCGCAGGAGAAAGCCTCGAATGTTGTTTGATGGAGCAGTCACCATTCCCAGCACGTATTTCCCTCCCAACTATGCAGAGGTGGATGGAGCTGGAACTCTCCGTAGTGCTTACAATTATGACGCATACCTGACAACCGGGTCACGCACCAGCGACTTCAAGTTTGTCACATCCTACAATGAAGGCACGCCGTCAGCAAATCAGACATTGAAGAGGAGCCCAGATAAAGTATTTGGAGAAAGTATCATCACCCTCGACAATGTCGGAGAATCTTTTGAGGTAAGACACACTGACTACAGCCATTTGCATTGTGTGGGTTGCGATTGAGTCAGCTTGAAAGCAAAAGTGCAGCAAATTAAAATCCGTCATAATTAGCAAATATTCCTTGAAATATACTTCCATTTAAATCACTTGAAAACACACTGTAAGCTACTATGCTTTCATTGTAGTTTTTTTTTTTCTTCTTTTTTTTTTAAATAAATAGCTCTTCTGGTGAGGAAATGAGTTAACGTTATCCATGCTTTACCTTCTGCACACTGTTGATACCATAGATCTTTTGACACAGGGAATCCTTCCTTGGGATTTCAATGAGATTTGTTGCCCGTGTTGTGTTAGTCAGGCAAAGCAGTTGACTTGTGTTTTACTTCAGTCTCGCATTTGACTACACATCTTTATTTCTTTCATTGGGTTTTCGAAGCAAATGTATGTAATATGTTCACTTTTGAAAGAAAATCACAGTGAATAGCTGTAATTTGGCATTTCTGTTGTGTCTATCTTCCGTCCTGAATGGTCCGAACTCAGTTGTTGTTAATGGTTTATCTATGTTTCAGCACCAAACCAATGGACAGCGACGTACTTATTTAAAATGAGTTGGTATAACCTTTCATTGTATAGTCCTGTAATTAAATTGTATTTTCTTAAAGGCCATTAACCACTGTTTATGATAATTACCACAGCCTATAATTAAGCTATATTTTGCTCACATGGGGTTTCATTGAAGCACAATTCATACATCTGAATATAGCTTATACTGAAAGTACGAATTGTCAGGAAATAGTCTCACCAACGGTAATTTTTTATTTAACGTGTTAGTCCTATAGAACGATATATGTGGACTGTCGAGGCACAATCTGGGATCTGGGAATCTGTAAAATTGACATTTTAGTTAAAGATTAACATATAGCCAACCCATTAATTATTGAAGAATATATCTTAAAAATGCCCCATGAGCATAGCACAACTGTCTTACCCGAAATCATTACCCTAAACTTCCGGTTTTATTACTCAAATGTTTACAAACTACAACGTAAACTATAGCTACAAAATATGTTTAAAACTATAATGTGGATGTCATGGACTGCAGTTACATTTCGCCAGCCTCATCAGTCAACTGTATATCAAAACAAGGGGTGGGCATGCCGTTTTGTGAAATACAAATTGTAGTGAAATGTCATCAGCACCATGACATTATTTTAAGGCATATCAAAGCATTGCGCAACAAGATGCGTTGACCTACATACTGAGTTAGAATAACTTCCAATTAATGGGAGACACCAGCCGTGTCTTCTCATGTAGGCTATTTCACAATGGCATCGATTTGCATCTCTTTCCACTTTACCCTTCCATCCTTTGTGCAACCTTCATCGGCGTTAGGATAACATACGTATACTGATGGAATATGGTGTGTGAATTGTAACTGCTGTTTCCAGTATTTACTCAGGATGTCGCTGCTCACCAGCTACGGGTGGTTAGATAGCCCTACATACGTTTTACCCACAAGCAGTCCCTAATTATTCAAAGGGAGAATACACCCACTCACATCTCTATCACTAAGAGAGTCGGACGTAAAGGTCGATTTGTTTTCGTTTCTCTTCTGATTTTGGCTAATGTTCATCTTGGATTACATCCTGTTTTACAAACATTGAATTATCCAGTGGACTATCTTGGTTTAACACATCAATAATGGGTTACAAAGGATGTACCATTTTTGCATTGATTCTGCGCCTGACTCTTTGTCTTTTCCTCGTGTACATCTGCAATGGAGACTTCATTTATTCTATCCCTGAGGAGATGAAACGCGGATCTGTAATCGGAAATGTAGCCAAGGATCTCGGGCTAGATGCTAAGAGGCTGTCGGTTCGAAAATCTCGTTTAGAGGAGGATGGTAGCACGATACGCTATTGTGACTTAAATCTAAATACCGGTGATCTTGTTGTCGCTGACAGAGTAGATAGGGAACAGATTTGCGGCCAAACGATATCTTGTGTGCTAAAATATGAAATGGTTCTCGAAAGTCCTTTAGAATTACATCGCATAAAGCTTCAGATTCAGGATGTCAACGATAATTCACCACAGTTTGCAGATGATATAATAAAACTGGAAATTAGAGAATCAGCTGTGAAAGGTGCCCGCTTTCCAATAAATGAGGCCCACGACGCGGATGTAGGTCAAAATGCAGTCCAAGGCTACTCTTTGCAAAGGAATGACCATTTTGTTTTGGTTGTTCATACTAACCGAGACGGAGGGAAGTACGGTGAGTTAGTGCTAGAGAAGGAGCTAGATCGTGAACAACAGCAGGAGGTGACATTGTTACTGACAGCGGTTGACGGTGGGACTCCACAGAGATCTGGTACTGTAGTCATACACGTAACTGTGTTGGATGCGAACGATAATATTCCAGTGTTTAGCCAGGATGTGTACCGGATCAGTTTGCCTGAAAATTCCCCTTTGGGCACGATAGTAACTACAGTGAGCGCAACGGATGCAGACGAGGGAGCAAATGGGGAGGTGACCTATGATATAGGTAGAGTTTCTGATGACGTCAAGAAATTGTTCCGCCTCGACAGTAAAACGGGTACCATAAGCCTTACAGGGCCGATTGATTATGAGGACAAGTCCCTTCATGAGCTGCGCATCCTTGGCAAAGATGGCGCAGGGTTGGTGTCCTACACAAAAGTACTGATAGACATTACCGACATCAATGACAACGCACCGATAATATTTATTAAGTCTCTGACGAATCCCATCCCTGAGAATGTGTTACCTGGCACAGAGGTCGGCATTATTAATGTACAGGATAAAGACTCGGAAGGAAACAGAAATGTCCGCTGCTCCATTCAGCAAAATGTTCCATTCAAATTAAACCCCTCCATAAAAAATTACTATTCTCTAGTTACCACAAGTGAACTCGACCGTGAGATGTTATCAGATTTTAACATAACAATCTCTGCAATTGACAGTGGCTCTCCACCTTTATCCTCCTCAAAGACTATTCATTTATCTGTGTCAGACGTCAATGACAATCCACCTGTGTTTGAAGAACAATCTTACAGTGCCTATGTGACTGAGAATAACAAGCCTGGCTCCTCTATATGTTGCGTTACTGCCAGAGACCCAGACTGGAGACAGAACGGCACAGTGGTCTATTCTCTTCTGCCCAGTGAGGTCAACGGTGTTCCAGTGTCGTCATTTTTATCCATTAACGGAGACACGGGGATGATCCATGCTGTGAGAGTATTTGATTATGAACAGTTTAGGAGCTTCAAAGTCCACGTTGTAGCCAGAGACAACGGTTCTCCTCCGCTCAGCAGCAACGTGACTGTGAGTGTCTTCATAACAGATGAGAATGATAACTCTCCACAGATATTATATCCTGCTTCAGCAGGAAACTCCTTGATGACTGAGATGGTCCCCAAAGCTGCTATGGCGGGGTCCCTTGTTTCCAAGGTGATAGCTGTGGATGCTGATTCTGGACAGAACGCGTGGCTTTCATATCAGATCGTGAAATCAACTGATGCTGGACTTTTCACAATTGGACTCCACAGCGGAGAGATAAGGGCACAGCGGGACATTTCTGAATCTGACAGTATGAAGCAGAACCTTGTTATATCAGTGAAAGATAACGGACAACCCTCTCTCTCTACAACCTGTTCAGTATATTTACTTATATCAGATAACTTGGCTGAAGTTCCAGAACTGAAAGACATGTCTTATGACCAAGGTGGTTCCAAATTAACCTCCTATTTAATCATCGCCCTGGTGTCCGTTTCCACCTTTTTCATCACTTTCATTATTCTTATCGTGGCCGTAAGGTTTTGCCGCAGGAGAAAGCCTCGAATGTTGTTTGATGGAGCAGTCACCATTCCCAGCGCGTATTTCCCTCCCAACTATGCAGAGGTGGATGCAGCTGGAACTCTCCGTAGCTCTTACAATTATGACGCATACCTGACAACGGGCTCACGCACCAGTGACTTCAAGTTTGTTACGTCATACAATGACAACACGCTGCTTGCTAATAACACAATGAAGAAGAGTCCAGTTGAGCCCACTGGAGAAAGTATAATGACACTGAACAGCGCAGGCGACACATACGAGGTAAATCATCATTTTTAAGGTCATAGCCTATGAACGCATGATTCGTTACATTTTTAATCTGCTTTTTACCTGCTTGAATTGTAGGATTTGAATTCCATCTCTCTGAATTCCAAGGTATCTGAGCTTGTCTGTCGCAAATTTGGAGGGTGGAAAATGTTTTGTAATTCAAACACTACAATGGTTTTTTTGCTGCTGGTGTGTGATAGTTCAGGCTGTTCCTATGGCCAAACATGTATTGATTTACATGGATACATCATACAGCACATATTGGTATTGCAATGCTATAATGATTATCTCTAGTCATCTTAAGGTTTTCCGGCCATTGTGGGCATGTTTTCCTGACTGTTCTCATCGTTTTTCATTGGTGTGTCTTCATGCTCTTTAATTTCATGGACGAAATTGGCTTATACATGCATGAAATACAATTAAAATGATCAATTCATTATGTCATTAATGCTGATCTAAAATGTTATTTGTTCAAGAATTAGATTTCTATAGGCCTTTTTAAGTTTGCTTTTTCAACTGCTTCAACAATACAATTTTAATTCCACCTTTTCTCTCTAACCTTGTCCATCGCAAATTTCGAGGATGGGAAAATACTGTTTTATTAAACACTGCAATGCTTTATTACAGCTGGTGTGTGATAGTTAGCTGTGGTCACCTGGCCAAACATGTATTGATTTACATGATCACGTCATACACCACATGTTGGTATATTGATGCCATAATTACTCTCTCGTCATCTTAAAGTCTTTTTGACATTTCTTATGGTTTTACATTCATTGGAGAAATGGTTTATAATCGTGTAATTAAATACAGGCAAATTATCATTCCATGCTGTCAGTAATGCTGATCTAACTTATTATTAGTTAAATCCAACCAGCATGATAATTAGGCTACCCCGTTTTAATTTCGATAAAGGACTACGGCAATGTTTCAGCACCACACGTATGGACAGCTCCTTATGAGATGATTCAAAAGAGGCAAATATGTACGGAGCAAATGGTCGGATTTCAGCTGTAGTAACACGTATGAGGGGAAAAAAACATACATATTTCCCCTGCATGCGTTAGGCTGAAGCATGTGTAATATTGGGTATAATTCCTGTGAACAACTGCAATTCAAGCGATGTATGTTCTATCTACAGCCTTTGTGTTGGAATTTATATTTGGAAAATAGAAATGAAAACCTTTGAATGTAGTTTTCCAAGAATTACTCTACGTGTCGCTGTTTACTGCATATTGGGAGATATACACGTCTCCACCCAGTTTAACCATAAGAGGGGGGGATATCTTTTCGGTGAGGCAAACCTTCGTCTCTTTCAGATGGACCATATTGTGCGTTTAATTGGAAATAATTACGGAGTAAATGTATGATTTTGAAGGTTGACAAACATATTCATACCCCGTTGGAGTAAGACCTATACAGTTTGGGATTATGGAACACGTTGGATTATCAGTGTCGGCCTCGACATGCTGTCTGTTCTTTATGTTTTTCTTAGTGCGCGCAAGCCTTGGAGACATGAACTATGCTATTCCAGAGGAGATGAAACGCGGATCTGTGATTGGAAATGTAGCTAAAGATCTGGGGCTGGATGCGAGAGGATTTTCTGCTCGCAAGGCTCGTTTGAATATGGATGGCAGTCGTCAACGTTACTGTGACATTAATCTGAATACTGGAGATTTTGTTGTGGCTGAAACAATAGACAGGGAGGAGCTGTGCGGGCCGAGGGTTTCTTGTTCTTTAAAATACGAGCTTGTGTTAGAGAATCCTCTAGAATTACATCGTATAACTGTGCAAATTCAAGATACAAACGATAACTCCCCTACATTTTCGAATGACCGCATTGAACTAGAAATCAGTGAATCAGCCGTTCGAGGAACGCGCTTCCTCTTAAGCGAGGCCCATGATGCGGATATAGGGCTAAACTCAGTTCAAAAATATTCCCTGGAAAAAAATGACTATTTTGCATTAACTGTTCATACGAACCCAGATGGAGGAAAGTATAGTGAATTAGTGGTAGAAAATGAGTTAGATCGTGAAAAGCAAGACAAAGTTAATTTGTTACTCACAGCGGTTGACGGTGGGACTCCACAGAGATCTGGTACTGTTGTTATACATGTTACTGTGTTGGACGCGAACGATAATATTCCAGTGTTTAGCCAGAATGTTTACAAGGTCAGTCTACCCGAAAACGCTCCGTTAGGTACAGTAGTAATAAGAGTAACGGCTACTGATGCTGACGAGGGACTGAATGGAGAGGTGACTTATGAATTGAGTCGTGTCAGTAAAAGAGCAGCGAAACTGTTTTCTATCATTAAGACATCCGGAGAAATAAAAGTAATCGGCCCCATTGACTATGAAGAGGAAACATATTATGAAATGAGCGTACAGGCAAAAGATGGTTTAGGGTCAGCTTCAAATTCTAAAGTTATTATCGAAATCACAGATGTGAATGACAATGCACCTATTATATTTATCAAATCGTTTAACAATCCTATTCCCGAGAATGTCTTACCTGGCACTGAGGTAGGCATCATTAATGTACAGGATGAAGACTCAGAAAGAAATAGACAGGTCCACTGCTCCATTCAGCAAAATGTTCCTTTCAAATTAAACCCCTCAATAAAAAATTATTATTCTCTGGTCACCACAAGTAAACTAGACCGTGAGATGATATCAGATTATAACATCACAATCATTGCTACAGATGGAGGGTCTCCACCCCTATCCTCATCAAAGATCATTCATTTATCTGTGTCAGACGTCAATGACAATCCACCTGTGTTTGAAGAACAATCCTACAGCGCCTATGTGACTGAGAATAACACGCCTGGCTCCTCTATATGTTCTGTTACTGCCAGAGACCCAGACTGGAGACAGAACGGCACAGTGGTCTATTCTCTACTGCCCAGTGAGGTCAACGGTGTTCCAGTGTCCTCATTCTTATCCATTAACGGAGACACGGGGGTGATCCATGCTGTGAGGGCATTTGATTATGAACAGTTTAGGAGCTTCAAAGTCCACGTTGTAGCCAGAGACAATGGTTCTCCTCCGCTCAGCAGTAACGTGACTGTGAGTGTCTTCATAACAGATGAGAATGATAACTCTCCACAGATATTATATCCTGCTTCAGCAGGAAACTCATTGATGACTGAGATGGTCCCCAAAGCTGCTATGGCGGGGTCCCTTGTTTCCAAGGTGATAGCTGTGGATGCTGACTCTGGACAGAACGCGTGGCTTTCATATCAGATTGTGAAATCGACTGATCCGGGACTTTTCTCTATTGGTCTCCACGGCGGAGAGATCAGGGCTCAGCGGGACATTTCTGAATCTGACAGTATGAAGCAGAACCTTGTTATAGCAGTGAAAGATAACGGACAGCCCTCTCTCTCTACAACCTGTTCAGTATATTTACTTATATCAGATAACTTGGCTGAAGTTCCAGAACTGAAAGATATGTCTTATGAGGGCAGTAGTTCCAAACTAACCTCCTACCTGATCATCGCCCTGGTGTCTGTTTCCACCTTTTTCATCACTTTCATTATTCTTATCGTGGCCGTGAGGTTTTGCCGCAGGAGAAAGCCTCGAATGTTGTTTGATGGAGCAGTCACCATTCCCAGCACGTATTTCCCTCCCAACTATGCAGAGGTGGATGGAGCTGGAACTCTCCGTAGTGCTTACAATTATGACGCATACCTGACAACGGGCTCACGCACCAGTGACTTCAAGTTTGTTACGTCATACAATGACAACACGCTGCCAGCTAATAACACAATGAAGAAGAGTCCAGTTGAGCCCATTGGAGAAAGTATAATGACACTGAACAGCGCAGGCGACACCTATGAGGTAAATCATGATTACTTAACTTCATTTTAAATGGCAAGTCCCTATAGAATGCAAAATCATATGAACAAGAAACATTTTCTTTTTAGTTTTCCCCTTTGAACTACAAATTATAGCGTACTTCATGTGAATTCTACCTCATGTCTCTGACTTTGTCGAGCTATCACAGTTTTGCAGGACGACGGTCATGTATTGTCTATATGCCTAAGTCTTTCAATACTTTATTGCAGCTGATCTAAAGCTCTGTTTTATGGCTAAACAATGTATTGACGCTCATTGCTAAGGGTGAAAGGCATTTCAACGCTAATGACAATTTAGTCTTCACAGGGTTATTTATTACTTCTATTGTGCTTGTTGTTCCAGAATACATGACATTACATGTTATCATTATAATACGATAGGCATACACTGCAATATGCAGTAGAAATACATGTGTTTATTGTTTGTCTCAATTGCTGTTTTAACATAAATCATAGTTTCACATTTCGATAAGGCGATGCCACATACATTTTGCTCTTAGGCAATATGTTCTCTCTCTGTATCCTATTGTAGTTCAGCACCCTTGTAGTCTTACAATTCAGAATCTAAAGAATATCAGATCAAGCTTGACTTGACGTGGAGTCAATTGATGAAATGTTAGGGAGGTACTGTGTACCCAGTCCGTCCAGATAAGAGATGTAGTAGTTTCAGCACCACATGCATGGACAGCGCCACACGAGCTCTTTCGAATGAGCTTTCAGTTCGAGAAAGAAAATTATACAACCCTTTTCCCCCGTTAATGCTTTGCCAAACATATTTATTGTTCTTGATTATTTGGCCAACTTTAACTTTTTGTGGAAAAGAGGTAGTCTATTTTGAGCCCTGTGGGCCTATGCTTTACCCTATTTAGTAGTCACGGTCACATGTTAACTGCGTAAACTAATCGATGTCTTTATCTTAGAATTTCAATTAAAGATCTTGGATTGTAGTTTTCAAATGAATACTCTACGTGTCGCTGTTTACTACATATTGGACGATATACACGTCTCCACCCAGTTTAACCAAAGGAGGGGAGGATATATTTGCTGTGGAGTGTGACAAACCATCGTCTCCTACACATATATTAGCCTACATCGTGCAGTTTATTGGACAGAATTACGGAGTAAATATCAGATTTTGAATATTGAATAACATATTCGTACTCCCGTGGAGTTGGAATACAGTTTTGGATTATGGAACACGTTGGATTATCAGGATCGGCCTCGACGTGCTTTCTGATTTGTATTCTCTTCTTAGTGCGTACAAGCCTTGGAGACATGAACTATGCTATTCCGGAGGAGATGAAACGCGGATCTGTGATTGGAAACTTGGCTAAGGATCTGGGGCTGGATGTGAGAGGATTTTATGCTCGTAAGGCTCGTTTGGATATGGTTGGCAGTCGTCAACGTTATTGTGATATTAATCTGAATACTGGAGATTTCGTTGTGGCTGAAACAATAGACAGGGAGGAGCTGTGTGGTTCGAGGATTTCTTGTTCTTTAAAATACGAGCTTGTGTTAGAGAATCCTCTAGAATTGCATCGTATTATTGTACAAATCCAAGATGTTAACGACAACTCGCCAGTATTTTCTAATGACCGCATTCAACTAGAGATCCGTGAATCAGCCGATAGGGGAACTCACTTTCTCCTGCGCGAGGCCCATGATGCAGATATAGGACAAAACGCAGTTCAAAAATATTATCTTGAAAAAAATGACTACTTTGGGTTAGGTGTTAAAACAAATACAGATGGAGGGAAATACAGCGAATTAATATTAGAGAAAAAGCTTGATCGAGAACAGCAGCAGGAGGTGACACTCTTACTGACTGCGGTTGACGGTGGCACTCCACAGAGATCTGGTACTGTTGTAATACACGTCACTGTTCTAGATGCTAACGATAATATTCCAGTGTTTAGCCAGAATGTCTACAAGGTCAGTCTACCCGAAAACGCTCCTTTTGGTACAGTAGTAACAACAGTAACGGCTACAGATGCAGATGAAGGACTGAATGGAGAGGTGACATATGAATTTAGTCGTGTAAGTAACAGAGCAGCAAAGCTATTTTCAATTAATAAAACAACCGGAGAAATAAGAGTAATAGGTCCCATTGACTTTGAAGAGGAAACATATTATGAAATGAGCCTAGAGGCAAAGGATGGTTTAGGGTCAGCTTCAAATTGTAAATTAATTATCGAAATCACAGATGTGAATGACAACGCACCAATGATATTCATAAAATCCCTAAACAGTCCTGTTCCTGAGAATGTGTTACCTGGCACTGAGGTGGGCATCATCAACATTCAGGATAAAGACTCAGAGAGAAATGGACAGGTCCGTTGCTCTATTCAGCAAAATGTTCCTTTCAAATTAAACCCCTCTATCAAAAATTATTATTCTCTGGTCACCACAAGTAAACTAGACCGTGAGATGGTATCAGATTATAACATCACAATCACTGCTTCAGATGGAGGCTCTCCACCCCTTTCCTCATCAAAAACTATTCATTTATCTGTGTCAGACGTCAATGACAATCCACCTGAGTTTGTAGAACAATCCTACAGCGCCTATGTGACTGAGAATAACATGCCTGGCTCCTCTATATGTTGTGTTACTGCCAGAGACCCAGACTGGAGACAGAACGGCACAGTGGTCTATTCTCTACTGCCCAGTGAGGTCAACGGTGTTCCAGTGTCCTCATTCTTATCCATTAACGGAGACACGGGGGTGATCCATGCTGTGAGAGCATTTGATTATGAACAGTTTAGGAGCTTCAAAGTCCACGTTGTAGCCAGAGACAATGGTTCTCCTCCGCTCAGCAGTAACGTGACTGTGAGTGTCTTCATAACAGATGAAAATGATAACTCTCCACAGATATTATATCCTGCTTCAGCAGGAAACTCCTTGATGAACGAGATGGTCCCCAAAGCTGCTATGGCGGGGTCACTTGTTTCCAAGGTGATAGCTGTGGATGCTGATTCTGGACAGAATGCGTGGCTTTCATATCAGATTGTGAAATCGACTGATCCGGGACTTTTCACTATTGGTCTCCACAGCGGAGAGATCAGGGCACAGAGGGACATTTCTGAATCTGACAACATGAAACAGAACCTTGTTATATCAGTGAAAGATAATGGACAGCCCTCTCTCTCTACAACCTGTTCAGTATATTTACTTATATCAGACAACTTGGCTGAAGTTCCAGAACTGAAAGATATGTCTTATGAGGGCAGTAGTTCCAAACTAACCTCCTATCTGATCATCGCCCTGGTGTCTGTTTCCACCTTTTTCATCACTTTCATTATTCTTATCGTGGCCGTGAGGTTTTGCCGTCGGAGAAAGCCTCGAATGTTGTTTGATGGAGCAGTCACCATTCCCAGCGCGTATTTCCCTCCCAACTATGCAGAGGTGGATGGAGCTGGAACTCTCCGTAGCTCTTACAATTATGACGCATACCTGACAACGGGCTCACGCACCAGTGACTTCAAGTTTGTTACGTCATACAATGACAACACGCTGCCTGCTAATAACACAATGAAGAAGAGTCCAGTTGAGCCCATTGGAGAAGGTATAATGACTCTGAACAGCGCAGTCGACACATACGAGGTAAATCATCCTTTTTAACGTCATAGCCTATGAATACATGATTGCTTATATTTTGAGTCTTCTTTTTAACTGCTTGAACTGGAGGATTTGATTTCCACCTCTCTGAATTCCAAGGTATCTGAGCTTGTCCATCGCAAATGTGGAGGACAGGAAAAGGTTTTTAATATCAAAGAATGCAATTCTTTGTTTCTGCTGGTTTGTGATAGTTAGCTCTAATCCTATGGCCATACATGTATTGATTTACATGGATACATCATACAGCACATATTGGTATTGTAATGCTATATTGACTATCTCTAGTCATCTTAAGGATTTTGTAGCTATTGTGGGCATGTTGTCCTGACTGTTCTTACAGTTGTTCATGAGTTTCTCTTCATGCGAGAAATTGGCTTGTACTAGTTGCATGAAATACAATAAAATTATCAGTTTATTCTGTCATTAATGCTGATCTAAAATATTATTTGTTCAATAATTTGATTTCTATAGGCCTTTGATGTTTGACTCATCTTTTTATACACATACCTCTATGTTACCTACTAGAATTAAATTACACGTCATTATTTGAGTTTGAGTTATTGTTTTTCAATGATCAGTCGTTTTGTTACTTTAGAAAAAATCTATAGAGCTACATTTTGCAATAACACAAAAAAACGTAGGCCTTTCTGATTGTATTTTGATAATAGGACGCTAGCAGTGTTTCAGCACCATATTCTGTATATGGACAGCTCTTTAGGAGAGGATTGGAAGGAGGCAAAGCTGTACTGAGCTAATCTTCGGCCTTTCAGTTGTAGTCAAAAGGAAGGGTAAAACAGTTACACAATTCCCCTAAATGCTTTCGGCTAAAGTATGTGTAATATTGGATATACTTCCTGTGAACAACTGTAATTCAAGCGCAGTATTTTCTATGTGCAGCCTTTGTGTTGGAATTTCTATTTTCAACCTTTGAATGTAGTTTTCCAAGCATTACTCTACGTGTCGCTGTTCACTGCATATTGGTGATATACACGTCTCCACCCAGTTGAACCGTAAGAGGGGAGGATATATTTTCGGTAGACAAACCATCGGCTCTTTCAGATGGACCATATTGTGCGTTTTATTGGACACAATTACGAAGTAAATGTTTGATTTTGAGGGTTGAAAAACATATTCATACCCCGTTGGAGTTGGAGTAGGACCTATACAGTTTGGGATTATGGAACACGTTGGATTATCAGTGTCGGCCTCGACATGCTATCTGTTCTTTATGTTTTTCTTAGTGCGCACAAGCCTTGGAGACATAAATTATGCTATTCCGGAGGAGATGAAAAGCGGATCTGTAATTGGAAACTTAGCTAAGGACCTAGGTCTTGATGCGAGAGGATTTTCTGCTCGAAAGGCTCGTTTGGATATGGATGGCAGTCGTCAGCGTTATTGTAACATTAATCTGAATACTGGAGATTTTATTGTGGCTGAAACAATAGACAGGGAGGAGCTGTGCGGGTCGAGGGTTTCTTGTGCCTTGAAGTACGAGCTTGTGTTAGAGAATCCTCTAGAATTACATCGTATCACTGTGCAAATTCAAGACACAAACGATAACCCCCCAATTTTTCCGAATGACCGCATTCTATTAGAAATCAGAGAATCGGCCGACAGAGGAACGCGCTTCCTCCTAAATGAGGCTCATGATGCGGATATAGGGCTAAACTCAGTTCAACAATATTCCCTGGAAAATAATGACTATTTTGCATTAGCTGTTCATACGAACACAGATGGAGGAAAATATAGTGAATTAGTAATAGAGAAGGAGCTAGATCGTGAACAGCAAAAGGAAGTGACCTTGTTTCTCACAGCGGTTGACGGTGGGACTCCACAGAGATCTGGCACCGTTGTTATACACGTCACTGTGCTGGATGCGAACGATAATATTCCAGTGTTTAGCCAGAATGTATATAAGGTCAGTTTACCTGAAACTGCTACTTTAGGTACAGTAGTTATAAAGGTGACGGCCACTGATGCAGACGAAGGACTGAATGGGGTAGTGACATATCAGCTGACTCGTGTAAGTAACAGAGGAGCAAAACTGTTTTCTATGAATGAGACAACCGGAGAAATAAGAGTAATCGGAACCATTGACTTTGAAGAGGAAACATATTATGAAATGAGCGTACAGGGAAAAGATGGTTTAGGGTCAGCTTCAAATTGTAAAGTTGTTGTCGAAATCACAGATGTGAATGACAATGCACCGATGATATTAATCAAATCATTTAACAATCCTGTTCCTGAGAATGTGTTACCTGGCACTGAGGTGGGCATCATTAATGTACAGGATAAAGATTCAGAGAGAAATAGACAGGTCCGCTGCTCCATTCAACAAAATGTTCCTTTCAAATTAAACCCCTCCATCAAAAATTACTATTCTCTGGTCACTACAAGTGAACTAGACCGTGAGATGATATCTGATTATAACATCACAATCACTGCCACTGACGAAGGGTCTCCACCCCTATCCTCATCAAAGACTATTTATTTTTCTGTGTCAGATGTCAATGACAATCCACCTGTGTTTGAAGAACAGTCTTACAGCGCCTATGTGACTGAGAATAACAAGCCTGGCTCCTCTATATGTTGTGTTACTGCCAGAGACCCTGACTGGAGACAGAACGGCACAGTGGTCTATTCTCTACTGCCCAGTGAAGTCAACACTGTTCCAGTGTCGTCATTCTTATCCATTAACGGAGACACGGGGGTGATCCATGCTGTGAGAGCATTTGATTATGAACAGTTTAGGAGCTTTAAAGTCCACGTTGTAGCCAGAGACAATGGTTCTCCTCCGCTCAGCAGTAACGTGACTGTGAGTGTCTTCATAACAGATGAGAATGATAACTCTCCACAGATATTATATCCTGCTTCAGCAGGAAACTCCTTGATGACTGAGATGGTCCCCAAAGCTGCAATGGCGGGGTCACTGGTTTCCAAGGTGATAGCTGTGGATGCTGACTCTGGACAGAATGCGTGGATTTCATATCAGATCGTGAAATCGACTGATCCGGGACTTTTCACAATTGGTCTCCACAGCGGAGAGATCAGGGCACAGAGGGACATTTCTGAATCTGACAGTATGAAGCAGAACCTTGTTATATCAGTTAAAGATAATGGACAGCCCTCTCTCTCTACAACCTGTTCAGTATATTTACTTATATCAGATAACTTGGCTGAAGTTCCAGAACTGAAAGACATGTCTTATGAGGAGAGTAGTTCCAAATTAACCTCCTATCTGATCATCGCACTGGTGTCCGTTTCCACGTTTTTCACCACTTTCATTATTCTTATTGTAGCCGTGAGATTTTGCCGGAGGAGAAAGCCTCGAATGTTATTTGATGGAGCAGTCACCATTCCCAGCGCGTATTTCCCTCCGAACTATGCAGAGGTGGATGGAGCTGGAACTCTCCGTAGCTCTTACAATTATGACGCATACCTGACAACGGGCTCACGCACCAGTGACTTCAAGTTTGTTACGTCATACAATGACAGCACGCTGCCTGCTAATAACACAATGAAGAAGAACCAAAACATCTCGGTTGAGGACAGCACACACATGCTGAATAGCGCTGGGGAATTCGAGGTGAGCGAACATGGCTGCACGAATGTGTTTTCTCTCTCACGATTTGAACATTGTATGCAATTATAATGCATTCTACATGATTAACTTTTTTAAAAACGTTCACGCTATTATCCATGTTTTACAGTTTTATAATTGGCTAGTATAATGGTCTTGTTCCTTTTACGCTATGTGCATTTTTCGAAGTGTGAAGCAATAACCTTACGTGAATGTAGCTATAACAAGTATATGTCATTTAATATGGAATTGACACACTAGTAATGTTGGTCGAAGTTTAGATCGCTTTACATCTTGCAGACATATTTGACTGGACATAATGGAATTATATTATATGCTAACGAAAGTGATTTTTGCGACGGTTCTGTACGGGTGGCCTATTCCCTCTCTCTTTCTACGAATTATCCTTTCGTCCTGGAATATTTGGCAAACCATTATCAATGACGATACACTGCAATAGTTCAGACAGAAACCGATGTTGTTGTTTTTCCCACATATGGCTTGAGAATAAACTGCGATCCTATCTATCCAGTTGCTGCTGTTCAACGAGGATTCCAACAATTCTATTTCAGCACCAGTAATGTAGACAGCGCCAACAAGCGAAGCCTCCTTTTCATTCAGTTGATTTCAGTAGATTAGACCAACACCGCATAACCTCAGAGAATTTGGGAGATGTTTTCCTTTTGTTCATAATAAGGTACATTTATATTTAAAGGCCTTTGTGAAAGGCATTCTTCTAGGCTGTACACGTTGAGAATGTTTAATGTGAATTAGGGCCTACACTCCATCATATCGTGTACCCTAACTAAATGTTATGCTACAAGGTTTATTTCTAAGGGTTTGGTTTCAGTAAAAGGTTGCGTCAGGGCTTGCTTACACCAACTCTAGAAACGATAAGTGCAAACAGCACACATGTAAACAATCTATATGACATACAACTGTATAGTCGACCATGTTAGTTTTTCACGTTGAACTAGAACAGACTGAGAAAAAGGTCTAGGCCTAGAATTTCAAGGGCTTCATTTAGCCTGCTTTAAGGACTTAAGTTGCACTTCTTATATATGGGCATTGCTCAAATCGAAATCAAAATGTAGAAATGTAGTCAATTTAGAAATGTATTAATTGACACACAACCGTACCATCTACCTAAATGCACATCATTGTTTTTGCTCGATTTACATTATAGGCTAAGTGTTTTAATATGGAATATACTTTGTTGCCTATAGTTGTTGCAGTTTTTGAAAAGTACTCAGTGTGTCGCTCTTCACCAGCTATTGTGGAATATAGATATCTCCACCTACTAATATCATATGTAAAGGAAGGAGACAGTATCGTAGAAAACAAAACCATAGGCTGAATTGAATGTTAGGCTGCTGGTACTCAGTCATTTTTACATTTCGATCTCACTCTTGCAAAGGCAGTCACCAAGAGTTTTATTGGTATGAGGTCAATTCTGACAATGGAATACAAAGGATCCTCTAGTTCTGTCTGGATATTCGATCTGATTGTCTTTCTTTTCCTCCTGCGGAACAGCAATGGAGATATGAGCTATTCTATACCAGAGGAGATGAAACGCGGATCTGTGATCGGGAATATTGCCAATGATCTCAGGGTAGATCATAAAATACTTTCAGCTCGAGAGGCTCGTTTAGAAATGGAAGGCAGCAGCAGGCGTTATTGTGAAATAAATCTGAGTACTGGTGATTTGATTGTTGCTGAGAGAATTGACAGGGAGCAGCTTTGCGGTCGGAGGATTTCGTGCGCATTGGAATATGAAATGGTTATGGAGAATCCTTTAGAATTACACCGCATCGTTGTTCAGATACAAGATATTAATGATAATTCGCCACAGTTTACGGAAGATGTCGTTAAATTCGAGATCACAGAATCAGCAGACAAAGGCGCTCGATTTACGCTCAATGAGGCTCACGATGCAGATATAGGACTAAATGCTGTTCAAGGCTACAGCCTTCAAAGGAACGACCATTTTACCTTAGCTGTTAATACGAACTCTGACGGAGGGAAATACAGCGAGGTAGTTTTAGACAAGGAGCTGGATCGTGAACAACAGCGGGAGGTGACATTGTTACTTACTGCGATTGACGGCGGAAATCCACAGAGATCTGGTACAGTAGTCATACACGTCACTGTGCTGGATGCAAACGATAATATTCCAGTATTTAGTCAAAAGGTCTACAAAGTCACGATACCTGAAAATTCTCCAATCGATACTTTGGTGGCAACTGTTAAGGCCACGGATGCTGACGAGGGAGCTAATGGGGAAGTAACCTATGATTTCGGTCGTGTTTCAAATGAGGGGAATCCATTGTTTAAACTTGACCATAAAACGGGGGAAGTTAAAGTTGGCGGAAAAATTGATTATGAAGAAGAGTCGTTTCATGAATTACGTATCCAGGGAAAGGACGGGTCGGGATTGTCCTCTTTTGCTAAAGTTATTATTGAAATTACTGACGTGAATGATAACGAACCCGTGATATCTCTGAAATCGTTAAAAAATCCAATCCCTGAGAATGTGTTACCTGGTACAGAGGTGGGCATCATTA
Source organism: Argentina silus (assembly GCF_951799395.1). NCBI lineage: Eukaryota > Metazoa > Chordata > Actinopteri > Argentiniformes > Argentinidae > Argentina > Argentina silus. The sequence goes on along the minus strand of NC_139656.1, from coordinate 24,180,752 downwards.
ATGTGCAGGATAAAGATTCGGAGAGGAACAGACAGGTCCGCTGCTCCATTCAACAAAATGTTCCTTTCAAATTAAACCCCTCCATCAAAAATTACTATTCTCTGGTCACTACAAGTGAACTAGACCGTGAGATGATATCAGATTATAACATCACGATCACTGCTACTGATGAAGGGTCACCACCTTTATCCTCATCAAAGAGTATTCATTTATCTGTGTCAGACGTCAATGACAATCCACCTGTGTTTGAAGAACAATCCTACAGCGCCTATGTGACTGAGAATAACACGCCTGGCTCCTCTATATGTTGTGTTACTGCCAGAGACCCAGACTGGAGACAGAACGGCACAGTGGTCTATTCTCTACTGCCCAGTGAGGTCAACGGTGTTCCAGTGTCCTCATTCTTATCCATTAACGGAGACACGGGGGTGATCCATGCTGTCAGGGCATTTGATTATGAACAGTTTAGGAACTTTAAAGTCCACGTGGTAGCCAGAGACAATGGTTCTCCTCCGCTCAGCAGTAACGTGACTGTGAGTGTCTTCATAACAGATGAGAATGATAACTCTCCACAGATATTATATCCTGCTTCAGCAGGAAACTCCTTGATGACTGAGATGGTCCCCAAGGCTGCTATGGCGGGGTCCCTTGTTTCCAAGGTGATAGCTGTGGATGCTGATTCTGGACAGAACGCGTGGCTTTCATATCAGATCGTGAAATCGACTGATCCGGGACTTTTCACTATCGGTCTCCACAGCGGAGAGATCAGGGCACAGCGGGACATTTCTGAATCTGACAGTATGAAGCAGAACCTTGTTGTATCAGTGAAAGATAACGGACAGCCCTCTCTCTCTACAACCTGTTCAGTATATTTACTTATATCAGATAACTTGGCTGAAGTTCCAGAACTGAAAGACATGTCTTATGAGGGGAGTAGTTCCAAATTAACTTCCTATCTGATTATCGCACTGGTTTCCGTTTCCACCTTTTTCATCACGTTCATTATTCTCATCGTGGCCGTGAGGTTTTGCCGTCGGAGAAAGCCTCGAATGTTGTTTGATGGAGCAGTCACCATTCCCAGCGCGTATTTCCCTCCCAACTATGCAGAGGTGGATGCAGCTGGAACTCTCCGTAGCTCTTACAATTATGACGCATACCTGACAACGGGCTCACGCACCAGTGACTTCAAGTTTGTTACGTCATACAATGACAACACGCTGCCTGCTAATAACACAATGAAGAAGAGTCCAGTTGAGCCCATTGGAGAAAGTATAATGACACTGAACAGCGCAGGCGACGCCTATGAGGTAAATCACGATTACTTAACTTCATTTGAAATGGCTAGTCCCTTATGAAATGCATGGTCACATGAAAATAAACAATCTAACATTGTTTTGCCCGATGAACTATCGGCTGACTTAATATGATTTCAAATTCGGGTCTCAGACTCTCGCAATCGAGCTTTATTGTAGCTGTTCTAAGATATCGTAGCAAGTTTTTTTTTTTTTTGGTGACACAACTTATTGACGCGTACTGATAAGGGCAACACCATGTAGCACAGAAACGCATTTCAACGATGACTGTCTCAGTCATCTGGTTATGCTATTTATTGCGTCCATTCTGCGTGTGTTATGCCGGATAATATATAACATTACATGTTCTCAATAGATAATACAATGTTCTCATTATGGAACACGATAGACAACAACTGCATTACGCAATAGAAATAAAAATGTAGTCTGTCTGTCCCAACTGTAGTTTGTCAATATACTGTATCACTGTCATTGTTTTCCATTTCGAATAATCCTCTTGCATTTTGCATTTAGGCAATACTTTCCCTCTCTGCATCCGATTGCAGTTCAGATGCTTCATAACAAGTATTCCAATTTAGAATCGAAGGAATATCCAATCAAACTAAACGTGCAGAGATGTGTTATCAATTGATGTGAAGTCATCAGAGTCCGTTCAGAGACATATGCAGGCCTTGTAGGTTCAGCACCACAAAAAGGGACAGCGCTTCAGAAGCGCTTTCACAGGGGCAATGCTGATTGCAATACCTTTTAATTGTAGAAAGAAACGACAGAGCACCTTTTTCCTATTAATGCTTGACCAAATTATTCACAGGTCGTGGTTATTACTTCAACGTCTTGTGGGACAAATTGTAGCCTATGTTTTACATTTTGGGTATTGACGAACAGATGTTTCACTGCATAACTTTAATTTCAGTCTTTGTTTTAGCATTGTGATTACAAACCTTTGAATGTAGTTTGCAAATTAATGCTCTACGTGTCGCTGTTCACTGCATATTGGACGATATACACGTCTCCACCCAGTTTAACCATAAAAGGGGAGGATATATTTTCTGTGTAGTGTGACAAACCATCTCTCCTTCAGACAGATTATAGGGTTTATTGTATTGGACACAATTAGCCTAAGAAGTACATGTTTTATTGTGAAGGTTGAATATCATATTCATACCCCTCTGTAGTTGGAATACATTTTTGGATTATGGAAAACGTTGGATTATCAATAACGGTATCGTCGTGCTGTCTGGTTTTCCTCGTTATCTCAGTTCGTACAAGCCTTGGAGACATGAACTATGGTATTCCGGAGGAGATGAAACCCGGATCTGTGATTGGAAATGTAGCTATGGATCTGGGTCTGGATGCGAGAGGATTTTCTGCTCGCAAGGCTCGTTTGAATATGGATGGCAGTCGTCAACGTTATTGCGACATTAATCTGAATACTGGAGATTTCGTTGTGGCTGAAACAATAGACAGGGAGGAGCTGTGTGGGTCGAGGATTTCTTGTTCTTTAAAATACGAGCTTGTGTTAGAGAATCCTCTCGAATTGCATCGTATTATTTTGCAAATCCAAGATGTTAACGACAACTCGCCAGTATTTTCTGATAATAGCATTCAACTAGAAATCAGTGAGTTAGCCGATAGGGGAACTCACTTCCTCCTAAGCGAAGCTCATGATGCAGATATTGGACAAAACGCAGTTCAAAAATATTCCCTTGAGAGAAATGATTACTTTGGGTTAGGTGTTAAAACAAACCCAGATGGAAGGAAATACAGTGAGTTAATTCTAGAAAAAAAGCTTGATCGAGAACAACAACAAGAGATGACTCTCTTACTTACAGCGGTTGACGGCGGGACTCCAAAGAGATCTGGAACTGTTGTTATACATGTCACTGTTTTGGATGCGAACGACAATATTCCAGTGTTTAGCAAGAATGTCGACAAGGTCAGTCTACCCGAAAACGCTCCGTTAGGTACAGTAGTAACAACAATAACGGCTACTGATGCAGACGAAGGACTGAATGGGGAAGTAACATATGAATTCAGTCGTGTTAGTAACAGAGCAGCGAAGCTATTTTCAATTAATAAAACAACCGGAGAAATAAGAGTAGTCGGCCCCATTGACTTTGAAGAGGAAACCTATTATGAAATGAGCGTAAAGGCAAAGGATGGATTCGGGTCAGCTTCAAATTGTGAAGTGATTATCGAAATCACGGATGTGAATGACAACGCACCGATGTTATATATAACATCCCTTAACAGTCCTGTTCCCGAGAATGTGTTCCCTGGCACAGAGGTGGGCATCATTAATGTGCAGGATAAAGACTCTGAGAGAAATAGACAGGTCCGCTGCTCTATTCAGCAAAATGTTCCTTTCAAATTAAACCCCTCCATAAAAAATTACTATTCTCTGGTCACTACAAATGAACTAGACCGTGAGATGATATCTGATTATAACATCACAATCACTGCCACTGACGAAGGGTCTCCACCCCTATCCTCATCAAAGACTATTAATTTATCTGTGTCAGACGTCAATGACAATCCACCTGTGTTTGAAGAACAATCCTACAGCGCCTATGTGAATGAGAATAACAAGCCTGGCTCCTCTATATGTTGTGTTACTGCCAGAGACCCAGACTGGAGACAGAACGGCACAGTGGTCTATTCTCTACTGCCCAGTGAGGTCAACGGTGTTCCAGTGTCCTCATTCTTATCCATTAACGGAGACACAGGGGTGATCCATGCTGTGAGAGCATTTGATTATGAACTGTTTAGGAGCTTTAAAGTCCACGTTGTAGCCAGAGACAATGGTTCTCCTCCGCTCAGCAGTAACGTGACTGTGAGTGTCTTCATAACAGATGAGAATGATAATTCTCCACAGATATTATATCCTGCTTCAGCAGGAAACTTCTTGATGACTGAGATGGTCCCCAAAACTGCTATGGCAGGGTCCCTTGTTTCCAAGGTGATAGCTGTGGATGCTGATTCTGGACAGAACGCATGGCTTTCATATCAGATCGTGAAATCAACTGATCCGGGACTTTTCACTATTGCTCTACACAGCGGAGAGATCAGGGCACAGCGGGACATTTCTGAATCTGACAGTATGAAGCAGAACCTTGTTATATCAGTGAAAGATAACGGACAGGCCTCTCTCTCTGCAACCTGTTCAGTATATTTACTTATATCAGATAATTTGGCCGAAGTTCCAGAACTAAAAGACATGTCTTATGAGGGGAGTAGTTCGAAATTAACTTCCTATCTGATTATCGCACTGGTTTCCGTTTCCACCTTTTTCATCACGTTCATTATTCTTATCTTGGCCGTGAGGTTTTGCCGTCGGAGAAAGCCTCGAATGTTATTTGATGGAGCAGTCACCATTCCCAGCGCGTATTTCCCTCCCAACTATGCAGAGGTGGATGGAGCTGGAACTCTCCGTAGCTCTTACAATTATGACGCATACCTGAAAACGGGCTCACGCACCAGTGACTTCAAGTTTGTTACGTCATACAATGACAACACGCTGCCTGCTAATAACACAATGAAGAAGAGTCCAGTTGAGCCCATTGGAGAAAGTATAATGACACTGAACAGCGCAGGCCACACCTATGAGGTAAATCACGATTACTTAACGTCATTTGAAATGGCAAGTCCCTATAAATTTCAAAGTCATTTGAACAAGAAACATTTTTATTTTGTTTTCCCCTTTGAACTATAAATGATACCGTACTTCATGTGAATTCCACCTCATGTCTCTGACTTTGTCGAGCTATCACAGTTTTACAGGACGCCGGTTATGTATTGTTTATATGCCTAGGTCTTTCAATACTTCATTGCAGCTGCTCTATAGCTCTGGTTTATGGCTAAACAATATATTCACGCTCATTGCTAAGGTGACAACATGCCACGCAGAAATGCATTTCAACGCGAATGGCAATTTAGTTTTCACAGGGTTAATTATTGCTTCTATTGTGCTTGTTGTTCCGGAATATATTACATTAAATGTTATCATTATAATATGATAGACATACACTGCAATATGCAGTAGAAATATAAGTGTTTATTGTTTGTCTCAATTGCTGTTTTACCATAAATCATAGTCGTTGTTTCACATTTCGAAAAGGCGATGCCACATGCATTTTTCTCAAAGGCAATATGTTCTCTCTCTGTATCCTATTGTAGTTCAGCAGCCTGGTAGTCTTACAATTCAGAATCTGAAGAATATCAGATGAAGCTTGACGTGACGTGGAGTCAATTGATGAAATGTTAGGGAGGTACTGTGTGCCCAGTCCCTCCAGATAAGAGATGTAGTAGTTTCAGCACCACATGCATGGACAGCGCCTCACGAGTTCTTTCGAACGAGCTTTCAGTTGTTGAAAGAAATGATACAACACTTTTTACCCCGTTAATGCTCTGCCAAACATATTTATTGTTCTTGATTATTAGGCCAACTTTAACTTTTTTTGGAAAAGAGGGAGCCTATTTTAAGCACTGTGGGCCTATACTTTACCCTATTTAGTAGTCACGATCACATGTTAACCGCGTCAGCTAATCGATATCTTTATCTTAGAATTTAGATTAAAGGTCTTGGATTGTAGTTTTCAAATAAATACTCTACGTGTCGCTGTTTACTACATATTGGACGATAAACACGTCTCCACCCAGTTTAACCATAAGAGGGGAGGATATATTTGCTGTGGAGTGTGACAAACCATCGTCTCCTACACACAGATTAGCCTGCATCGTGCAGTTTATTAGACAGAATTACGGAGTAAATATTAGATTTTGAATATTGAATAATATATTCGTACTCCCGTGGAGCTGGAATACAGTTTTGTATTATGGAACACGTTGGATTATCAGTATCGGCCACGACGTGCTTTCTGATTTGTATTCTCTTTTTAGTGCGTACAAGCCTTGGAGACATGAACTATGCTATTCCGGAGGAGATGAAACGCGGATCTGTGATCGGAAACTTGGCTAAGGATCTAAGTCTTGATGCGAGAGGATTTTCTGCTCGCAAGGCTCGTTTGGATATGGATGGCAGTCGTCAACGTTACTGTGATATTAATCAGAATACTGGAGATTTCGTTGTCGCTGAAACAATAGACAGGGAGGAGCTGTGTAGGTCGAGGGTTTCATGTTCTCTAAAATACGAGCTTGTGTTAGAGAATCCTCTAGAATTACATCGTATTATTGTGCAAATCCAAGATGTAAACGACAACTCGCCAGTATTTTCTGATAATAGCATTCAACTAGAGATCAGTGAGTTAGCCAACAGAGGAACTAATTTCCTCCTGCGCGAGGCCCATGATGCGGATATTGGACAAAACGCAGTTCAAAAATATTCCCTTGAAAAAAATGACTACTTCGGTTTAAGTGTTAATACAAATTCAGATGGAGGGAAATACAGTGAATTAATATTAGAGAAGGAGTTAGATCGAGAACAACAGCAGGAGATGACCCTCTTACTAACTGCGGTTGACGGTGGGACTCCACAGAGATCTGGTACTGTTGTTATACACGTCACTGTTTTGGATGCGAACGATAATATTCCAGTGTTTAGCCAGAATGTCTACAAGGTCAGTCTACCCGAAAACGCTCCGTTAGGTACAGTAGTAACAACAGTAACTGCTACTGATGCTGACGAAGGACTGAATGGAGAGGTGACTTATGAATTTAGTCGTGTCAGTAACAGAGCAGTGAAACTATTTTCATTGAATAAGACAACTGGAGAAATAAGAGTAATAGGCTCCATTGATTTTGAAGAGGAAACATATCATGAAATGAGCCTAGAGGCAAAAGATGGTTTAGGGTCAGCTTCAAATTGTAAAGTTATTATCGAAATCACAGATGTGAATGACAATGCACCTATTATATTTATCAAATCGCTAAACAGTCCTGTTCCTGAGAATGTGTTACCTGGCACTGAGGTGGGCATCATTAATGTACAGGATAAAGATTCAGAGAGAAATAGACAGGTCCGCTGCTCCATTCAGCAAAATGTTCCTTTCAAATTAAACCCCTCCATCAAAAATTATTATTCTCTTGTCACCACAAGTAAACTAGACCGTGAGATCATATCAGATTATAACATCACTATCACTGCGACTGACGAAGGGTCTCCACCCCTATTCTCATCAAAGACCATTAATTTATTTGTGTCAGACGTCAATGACAATCCACCTGTGTTTGAAGAACAATCCTACAGCGCCTATGTGACTGAGAATAACAAGCCTGGCTCCTCTATATGTTGTGTTACTGCCAGAGACCCAGACTGGAGACAGAACGGCACAGTGGTCTATTCTCTGCTGCCCAGTGAGGTCAACGGTGTTCCAGTGTCCTCATTCTTATCCATTAACGGAGACACAGGGGTGATCCATGCTGTGAGAGCATTTGATTATGAACAGTTTAGGAGCTTTAAAGTCCACGTTGTAGCCAGAGACAATGGTTCTCCTCCGCTCAGCAGTAACGTGACTGTGAGTGTCTTCATAACAGATGAGAATGATAACTCTCCACAGATATTATATCCTGCTTCAGCAGGAAACTCCTTGATGACTGAGATGGTCCCTAAATCTGCTATGGCGGGGTCCCTTGTTTCCAAGGTGATAGCTGTGGATGCTGATTCTGGACAGAACGCGTGGCTTTCATATCAGATTGTGAAATCAACTGATCCGGGACTTTTCACTATCGGTCTCCACAGTGGAGAGATCAAGGCACGGCGGGACATTTCTGAATCTGACAGTATGAAACAGAACCTTGTTATATCAGTGAAAGATAACGGACAGCCCTCTCTCTCTACAACCTGTTCAGTATATTTACTTATATCAGATAACTTGGCTGAAGTTCCAGAACTAAAAGACATGTCTTTTGACCAAGGTGGTTCCAAACTAACCTCCTATTTAATAATCGCCCTGGTGTCTGTTTCCACCTTTTTCCTCACTTTCATTATTCTCATCGTGGCCGTGAGGTTTTGCCGCAGGAGAAAGCCTCGAATGTTGTTTGATGGAGCAGTCACTATTCCCAGCGCGTATTTCCCTCCCAACTATGCAGAGGTGGATGGAGCTGGAACTCTCCGTAGCTCTTACAATTATGACGCATACCTGACAACGGGCTCACGCACCAGTGACTTCAAGTTTGTCACGTCATACAATGACAACACACTGCCTGCTAATAACACAATGAAGAAGAGTCCAGTTGAGCCCATTAGAGAAAGTATAATGACACTGAACAGCGCAGGCGACACCTATGAGGTAAATCATCCTTTTTAACATCATAGCCTATGAATCCATGATTGCTTATATTTTGAGTCTGCTTTTTAACTGCTTGAACTGGAGGATTTGATTTCCACCTCTCTGAATTCCAAGTTATCTGAGCCTGTCCATTGCAAATTTGGAGGATGTAAAATGTTTTTTAATATCAAAAACTGCAATGCTTTGTTGCTGCTGGTGTGTGATAGTTAGCTCTATTCCTCTGGCCAAACATGTATTGATTCACATGGATACGTCATACAGCACATATTGATAGTCATTAGAGCATTACCCTATCTCTAGTCATCTTAAGGATTTGCGGCTATTGTGACCATGTTGTCCTGACCTTTCTTATACTTTTTCATTAGTGTCTCTTTAATTTCATGGGAGAAATTGGCTTATTAAATTGATCCATTTATTCTGTCATTAATGCTGCTCTAAAATATAATTTGTTCAATAATTTGATTTCTATCGGCCTTTTGAAGTATGACTCATCTTTTTATACACATACCACTACTTTTTCTATTACTATTAACTTGTACGTCATTATTTGAGTTTGCAGTAGGCCTATTTAATACTTTTACAGATAGTTTGTTCTTTGTCAGTTCTAATTTTTCAATGATCAGTCATTGTTTTACATTTAGAAAAGTCTTTAGATCTACATACAGCAATAACACAAAAATAAGTAGTCCTTTCTGATTGTATTTTGATAAAATTACACCAGCAGTGTTTCAGCACCATATACACTCACCAAACACTTTATTAGGAACACTATACTAATACTGGGTAGGGCCTCCCTTTGCTCTCAAAACAGCCTCAATTCTTCGTGGCATTGATTCTACAAGATGTTGGAAACATTCCTTTGAGATTCTGGTCCATGATTACATGATTGCATCATGCAATTCCTGCAGATTTTTCAGGTGCACTTTCAAGCTGTGAATCTCCCGTTCTACCACATGCTAAAGGTGTTCTATTGAATTCAGATCCAGTGACTGGGAAGGCCACTGAAGAACACTGAACTCATTGTCATGTTCATGAAACCAGTTTGAGACGACTTTTGCTTTGTGACAGGGTGCATTATCATGCTGGAAGTAGCCATTAGAAGATGGGTAAATTGTGGCCATGAAGGGATACACACGTTCAGCAACAACACTCAAATAGGCTGTGGCATTCAAGCGATGATTGATTGGTATTAACGGGCCCAAAGTGTGCCAAGAAAACATTCCCCACACCATTACACCACCTCTACCATGAGAAGGTGTACAGGTGTTCCTAATAAAGTCCTCTGTGAATGTATATGGACAGCTCTTTTGGAGAGGATTGGAAGGAGGCAAAACTGTCCTGAGCTAATGGTCAGCCTTTCTGCTGTAGTCAAAAGGAAGGGAAAAAACGCAAAACACCTTTCCCTTAAATGCTTTAAGCTAAAGTATGTGTAATATTGGGTATATTTCCTGTGAACAACTGCAATTCAAGCGATGTATGTTCTATCTCCAGTCCTTGTGTTGGAATATATATTTGAAACCTTTGAATGTAGTTTTCCAAGCATTACTCTACGTGTCGCTGTTCACTGCATATTGACGATATACACGTCTCCACCCAGTTGAACCGTAAGAAGGGAGGATATATTTGCGGTGAGACAAACCATCGGCTCATTCAGTTGGACCATATTGTGCGTTTTATTGGACACAGTTACGGAGTACATGTTCGATTTTGAGGTTTGCAAAACATATTCATACCCCTTTGGAGTTTGAGTAGGACCAAAACAGTTTGGGATTATGGAACACGTTGGATTATCAGTATCGGCCTCCACATTCTGTCTGTTCTTTATGTTTTTCTTAGTGCGCACAAGCCTTGGAGACATGAATTATGTTATTCCGGAGGAAATGAAACGCGGATCTGTAATTGGAAACTTAGCAAAGGATCTAGGTCTTGATGCGAGAGGACTTTCTGCTCGAAAGGCTCGTTTGGATATGGATGGCAGTCGTCAACGTTATTGTGACATTAATCTGAATACTGGAGATTTTGTTGTGGCTGAAACAATAGACAGGGAGGAGCTGTGTGGATCGAAGGTTTCTTGTGCATTGAAATACGAACTTGTGTTAGAGAATCCTCTAGAATTACATCGTATAACTGTGCAAATTCAAGATACAAACGACAACTCCCCAAGATTTTCGAATGACCGCATTCTATTAGAAATCAGGGAATCGGCCGTTCGAGGAACGCGCTTCCTCCTAAGCGAGGCCCATGATGCGGATATAGGGCTAAACTCAGTTCAACAATATACCCTGGAAAAAAATGACTATTTTGCATTAGCTGTTCATACGAACCCAGATGGAAGAAAATATAGTGAATTAGTGGTAGATAAAGAGCTAGATCGTGAACAGCAAGAGGAAGTGACCTTGTTACTCACAGCGATTGACGGTGGGACTCCACAGAGATCTGGTACTGTTGTAATACACGTCACTGTGTTGGATGCCAACGATAATATTCCAGTGTTTAGCCAGAATATCTACAAGGTCAGTCTACCCGAAAACGCTCCGTTAGGTACAGTAGTAATAACAGTAACGGCTACTGATGCTGACGAAGGATTGAATGGGGTGGTCACTTATGAGCTGAGTCGTGTAAGTAACAGAGCAGCGAAACTGTTTTCTATCAATAAGACAAGCGGAGAAATAAGAGTTATCGGCCCGATTGACTTTGAAGAGGAAACATATCATGAAATGAGCGTACAGGCAAAAGATGGTTTAGGGTCAGCTTCAAATTGCGAACTCATTATAGAAATCACAGATGTGAATGATAATGCACCTATTATATTTATCAAATCGTTTAACAATCCTGTCCCTGAGAATGTGTTACCTGGCACTGAGGTGGGCATCATTAATGTACAGGATAAAGACTCAGAGAGAAATAGACAGGTCCGCTGCTCAATTCAGCAAAATGTTCCTTTCAAATTAAACCCCTCCATCAAAAATTATTATTCTCTTGTCACCACAAGTATGCTAGACCGTGAGATCATATCAGATTATAACATCACGATCACTGCAACTGACGAAGGGTCTCCACCCCTATCCTCATCAAAGACTATTCATTTAACTGTGTCAGACGTCAATGACAATCCACCTGTGTTTGAAGAACAATCCTACAGCGCCTATGTGACTGAGAATAACAAGCCTGGCTCCTCTATATGTTCTGTTACTGCCAGAGACCCAGACTGGAGACAGAACGGCACAGTGGTCTATTCTCTACTGCCCAGTGAGGTCAGCGGTGTTCCAGTGTCCTCATTCTTATCCATTAACGGAGACACAGGGGTGATCCATGCTGTGAGAGCATTTGATTATGAGCAGTTTAGGAGCTTTAAAGTCCACGTTGTAGCCAGAGACAATGGTTCTCCTCCGCTCAGCAGTAACGTGACTGTGAGTGTCTTCATAACAGATGAGAATGATAACTCTCCACAGATATTATATCCTGCTTCAGCAGGAAACTCCTTGATGACCGAGATGGTCCCCAAAGCTGCTATGGCGGGGTCCCTTGTTTCCAAGGTGATAGCTGTGGATGCTGACTCTGGACAGAACGCGTGGCTTTCATATCAGATTGTGAAATCGACTGATCCGGGACTTTTCTCTATTGGTCTCCACAGCGGAGAGATCAGGGCTCAGCGGGACATTTCTGAATCGGACAGTATGAAGCAGAACCTTGTTATATCAGTGAAAGATAATGGACAGCCCTCTCTCTCTACAACCTGTTCAGTATATTTACTTATATCAGACAACTTGGCTGAAGTTCCAGAACTGAAAGACATGTCTTATGAGGGCAGTAGTTCCAAACTAACCTCCTATCTGATCATAGCCCTGGTGTCTGTTTCCACCTTTTTCATCACTTTCATTATTCTTATCGTGGCCGTAAGATTTTGCCGTAGGAGAAAGCCTCGAATGTTGTTTGATGGAGCAGTCACCATTCCCAGCGCATATTTCCCTCCCAACTATGCAGAGGTGGATGCAGCTGGAACTCTCCGTAGCTCTTACAATTATGACGCATACCTGACAACGGGCTCACGCACCAGTGACTTCAAGTTTGTTACGTCATACAATGACAATACGCTGCCTGCTAATAACACAATGAAGAAGAGTCCAGCTGAGCCCATTGAAGAAAGTATAATGACACTGAACAGCGCAGGCGACACCTATGAGGTAAATCACGATTGCTTAACGTAATTTGAAATGGCAAGTCCCTATAAAATGCAAAGTCATTTGAACAAGAAACATTTTTTATTTTGTTTTCCCCTTTGAACTATAAATTATAGCGTACTTCATGTGAATTCCACCTCATGTCTCTGACTTTGTCGAGCTATCACAGTTTTGCAGGACGCCGGTTATGTATTGGTTATATGACTAGGTCTTTCAATACTTCATTGCAGCTGCTCTATAGCTCTGGTTTATGGCTAAACAATATATTGACGCTCATTGCTATGGTGACAACATGCCGCGCATGAATGCATTTCAACGCTAATGGCAATTTAGTTTTCACAGGGTTAATTATTGCTTCTATTGTGCTTTTCGATAAGGCGATGCCACATGCATTTTTATCAAAGGCAATATGTTCTCTCTCTGTATCCGATTGTAGTTCAGCAGCCTGGTAGTCTTACAATTCGGAATCTGAAGAATATCAGATCAAGCTTGACTTGACGTGGAGTCAATTGATGAAAAGCTGTTAGGGAGGTACTGTGTGCCCAGTCCGTCCGGATAAGAGATGTAGTAGTTTCAGCACCACATGCATGGACAGCGCATAACGAGCGCTTTCAAATGAGCTTTCAGATGAAGAAAGAAATTATACAACACGTTTTACCCCCTTAATTCTCTGCCAAAAATATTTATTTTTCTTTATTATTACGCCAACTTTAACTTTTTGTGGAAAAGAGGTAGCCTATTTTAAGCCCTGTGGGCCTATATGCATTACCCTATTTAGTAGTCACGGTCACATGTTAACTGCACAGGCTAACCGATGTCTTTATCTATGAATTTCGATTAAATATATTAGATTGTAGTTTTCAAATGAATACTCTACGTGTCGCTGTTTACTACATATTGGACGATATACACGTCTCCACCCAGTTTAACCATGAGAGGGGAGGATATATTTGCTGTGGAGTGTGACAAACCATCGTCTCCTACACACAGATTAGCCTTCATCGTGCAGTTTATTGGACAGAATTACGGAGGAAATATTAGATTTTGAATATTGAATAACATATTCGTACTCCCGTGGAGTTGGAATACAGTTTTGGATTATGGAACACGTTGGATTATCAGGATCGGCCTCGACGTGCTTTCTGATTTGTATTCTCTTCTTAGTGCGTACAAGCCATGGAGACATGAACTATGCTATTCCGGAGGAGATGAAACGCGGATCCGTGATTGGAAACTTGGCTAAGGATCTGGGGTTGGATGCGAGAGGATTTTCTGATCGCAAGGCTCGTTTGGATATGGATGGCAGTCGTCAACGTTATTGTGACATTAATTTGAATACTGGAAATTTCGTTGTGGTTGAAACAATAGACAGGGAGGAGCTGTGTGGGTCGAGGGTTTCATGTTCTCTAAAATACGAGCTTGTGTTAGAGAATCCTCTAGAATTACATCGTATTATTGTGCAAATCCAAGATGTAAACGACAACTCTCCAGTATTTTCTAATAACCGCATTCAACTAGAAATTAGGGAGTCAGCCAATAGAGGAACTCATTTCCTCCTGCGCGAGGCCCATGATGCGGATATTGGACAAAACGCAGTTCAAAAATATTCCCTTGAAAAAAACGACTACTTCGGTTTAAGTGTTAATACAAACTCAGACGGAGGGAAATACAGTCAATTAATATTAGAGAAGGAGTTAGATCGAGAACAACAGCAGGAGATGACCCTCTTACTGACTGCGGTTGACGGTGGAACTCCACAGAGATCTGGTACTGTTGTAATACACGTCACTGTGTTGGATGCGAACGATAACATTCCAGTGTTTAGCCAGAATGTCTACAAGGTCAGTCTACCCGAAAACGCTCCTTTAGGTACAGTAGTAACAGCAGTAACGGCTACTGATGCTGACGAAGGACTGAATGGAGAGGTGACTTATGAATTCAGTCGTGTAAGTAACAGAGCAGCAAAGCTATTTTCAATTAATAAAACAACCGGAGAAATAAGAGTAATAGGTCCCATTGACTTTGAAGAGGAAACATATTATGAAATGAGCCTAGAGGCAAAGGATGGTTTAGGGTCAGCCTCAAATTGTAAAGTTGTTATCGAAATCACAGATGTGAATGACAATGCACCAATTATATTCATCAAATCGCTAAACAGTCCTGTTCCTGAGAATGTGTTACCTGGCACTGAGGTGGGCATCATTAATGTACAGGATAAAGACTCAGAGAGAAATAGACAGGTCCGCTGCTCAATTCAGCAAAATGTTCCCTTCAAATTAAACCCCTCCATCAAAAATTATTATTCTCTTGTCACCACAAGTAAACTAGACCGTGAGATGATATCAGATTATAACATCACAATCACTGCGACTGACGAAGGGTCTCCACCCCTATCGTCATCAAAGACTATTAATTTATTTGTGTCAGACGTCAATGACAATCCACCTGTGTTTGAAGAACAATCCTACAGCGCCTATGTGACTGAGAATAACAAGCCTGGCTCCTCTATATGTTGTGTTACTGCCAGAGACCCAGACTGGAGACAGAACGGCACAGTGGTCTATTCTCTACTGCCCAGTGAGGTCAACGGTGTTCCAGTGTCCTCATTCTTATCCATTAACGGAGACACGGGGGTGATCCATGCTGTGAGAGCATTTGATTATGAACAGTTTAGGAGCTTTAAAGTCCACGTTGTAGCCAGAGACAATGGTTCTCCTCCGCTCAGCAGTAACGTGACTGTGAGTGTCTTCATAACAGATGAGAATGATAACTCTCCACAGATATTATATCCTGTTTCAGCAGGAAACTCATTGATGACTGAGATGGTCCCCAAAGCTGCTATGGCGGGGTCACTGGTTTCCAAGGTGATAGCTGTGGATGCTGACTCTGGACAGAACGCTTGGCTTTCATATCAGATCATGAAATCGACTGATCCGGGACTTTTCACTATCGGTCTCCACAGCGGAGAGATCAGGGCACAGCGGGACATTTCTGAATCTGACAGTATGAAGCAGAACCTTGTTATATCAGTGAAAGATAATGGACAGCCCTCTCTCTCTACAACCTGTTCAGTATATTTACTTGTATCAGATAACTTGGCAGAAGTTCCAGAACTGAAAGACATGTCTTATGACCAAGGTAGTTACAAACTAACCTCCTATCTGATCATCGCCCTGGTGTCCGTTTCCACCTTTTTCATCACGTTCATTATTCTCATCGTGGCCGTGAGGTTGTGCCGTAGGAGAAAGCCTCGAATGTTGTTTGATGGAGCAGTCACCATTCCCAGCGCGTATTTCCCTCCCAACTATGCAGAGGTGGATGGAGCTGGAACTCTCCGTAGCTCTTACAATTATGACGCATACCTGACAACGGGCTCACGCACCAGTGACTTCAAGTTTGTCACGTCATACAATGACAACACGCTGCCTGCTAATAACACAATGAAGAGGAGTCCAGTTGAGCCCATTGGAGAAAGTATAATGACACTGAACAGCGCAGGCGACACCTATGAGGTAAATCATGATTACTTAACTTCATATAGAAATGGCAATACCCTATGAAATGCAAGGTCATGAGAAAAGGAAAACTTTTTTTCGACTACCTGCTTGAACTATGAACTATAAGCTTACATAATTTGAATTCCACTTCATGTCTGACTCTGTCTCGCTTTTGCAGTTTGAATAATGCGTGTTATTTACCTGCTAGTCTTAGGAACCTATGTTTGTAGGTCTAAACGATGTATTGACGCATATTTATTCACTATGCAACACAGAAAGGCATTTCAACGTTAATGACTCATCATCCTAAGATGATGAGTCTCAGTCATCCTAAGGTTATGTATTACGTCAGCCTATAGTGTGCGTGTGTTATCCTGAATAATATAAATTACATATTGTCATTATAACACGACAGACAACAACTGCAATATGCAATAGAAATATACATGTAGTTTGTTTATTTCAACTGCAGTTTTTCAATACGCTGTCATTTCTTTCCGTTTCAAATAAGCCTCTTGCATTTTGCATTCAAGCAATAAGTTCCCTCTCTGTATTTGAGAGTAGTTCACCAGCATGGTAACAAGCCTCAATGTTAGAATCTGAGGACTATTCAATCAAGCTAGACCTCTGGAGATGAGTTGTCAACTGATGTAAAGTTGTGAGGCCACCACTAAGGGCCCAGCCCCATCAGATACGTAGGCCTAGTCGTATCAGCACCACACATGTGGACAGCCCTCAGAAGCGCTTTGAAAGGGGAGAACGCTGTATTGACTACTGACCTATAACTATACAGCAAGCGTGTCCTGTTAATGCTTTACCAAACTATTGACAGGTCTCGGTAATTACTTTAACTTGTTGTGGGAAAATACTGTATGTTTTACCTTCTGGGTATTCACGATCACATGTTTTCCTGCGTAACTTTAATTTCAGCCTTTGTATTAGAATGGCAACAAAGTCTAGAATTGTGATTAAAAACTTTGGATTGTAGTTTTCAAATAAATACTCTACATGTCGCTGTTCAATGCATATTGAACGATATACACGTCTCCACCCAGTTTAACCATAAAAGGGGAGGATATATTTTCTGGGAAGTGTGACAAACCATCGTCTCCTTCAGACAGATTAGAGCGTTTTATTTTATTGGACATAATTAACCAACAGAGTAAATGTTTCATTGTGAAGGTTGAATAGCATATCCATACCCCTCTGGAGAAGGAATACAGTTTTGCATAATGGAACACCTTGGATTATCAGTATCGGCCTCAATGTGCTGTCTGGTTTTGATTATTTTCTTAGTGCGTACAAGCCTTGGAGACATGAACTATGCTATTCTGGAGGAGATGAAACGCGGATCTGTGATTGGAAACTTGGCTAAGGATCTGGGGCTGGATGCGAGACGATTTTCTGCTCGTAAGGCTCGTTAGAATATGGATGGCAGTCATCAACATTATTGTGACATTAATATCACAGGACAGACAACAACTGCAAAATGCAATATTAACATACATGTAGTTTGTTTATTTCAACTGTAGTTTTTCAATACAATGTCATTGTTTTCCATTCCGAATAATCCTGTTGCATTTTGGGAATAGGCCTTTTAGTTCTGTCCGTGTCTCCAACATTTTACCCCTTTGCTTCACTTGATTTGAATCCATGTGTATCATTGTATTTTTAAACACTTAATAATAATGAGTTCATAATGAGCCTTCGGTATTGTTTTCTACCTTGTGTCTCTTGTCATGGGTTGATTGTAATGTGACTGAGCAGCCTGACATTACAGAGCACTTTCAGCACCTTCAACCATATGGACAGCGCCCAAGCTTCCACTTACACACAGTCTAGGAAGTTGGCATACCCAGTCAATGCTGTGACAGGACCTGTGCAACAGTTAAAATAACACATTTTAAATGTCCAAGTCTCTAGTGAATATATGGAAAATGGAAACATAATATTGACTTGACGCTATTTTAAGGCTCAAATTGTTTATATTTTAATATTGGTTTGGAAATGTTTTCTGCATCATAATGACAACCACTGCATACAACTGAGCCACGGGTAACAATCAGGCAATATGTTGTACAAATACATATGGGCAAGGCATTTTGAATGGCTCATGTTGATATACAATATCATATTATCTTTCCAGGAAAATACATCTGCCTAACCTTTGTGTTTGACTGCGTCTTGCCTTCCCTCTGTACACTTGGTAACGGTCAAAGTCAAACATGATTGTCTGCAGTTTTATGAAAGTACTCATAGTGTCGCTATTCACCAGCAATGTTTTTAAGACACATCTCTCCACCCTCTCTTGCAATATACAAGGGGAGGAGACCTCGTTTTAGTAGTGTATGGAGAAGTGGCTCAACATCTGAGGTTGTGCATTTTGGACTCGTGCATATTGTCATAACCGTCCTCGTTGGATTGTATTATTTCAGACCATTACATACCATCCGGATAACGTTTTAGACTGAAAATGAGATACAAAGGATTCTCGCTCTCTGCCTTGATGTTCTGCCTGGCTTTGTTTCATTTCCTGCTGCGAACCAGCTATGGAGATGTAACATATTCTGTTCCCGAGGAGATGAAACGCGGATCTATAATCGGAAATATCGCCAAGGATCTGGGGTTGGATTCCAAAAGACTGTTGACTCGTAAAGCTCGTTTAGATATTGACGGTAGTAGCAAACGGTATTGTGACATTAATCTGAGCACTGGTGATTTGGTCGTGGCTGAAACGATAGACAGGGAGCAGCTTTGTGGTCGAAGAATTTCATGCACTCTAAAATATGAAATGGTTCTCGAGAATCCATTAGAAATACATAACATTATGTTACAGGTGCAAGATATTAATGATAATGCCCCACAATTTGGGCAAGACTCCGTTAAATTTGAGATCACAGAGTCAGCTGACAAAGGCGCCCGATTTGCTGTTAATCAGGCCCATGATGCTGATATCGGCCTGAATGCGGTTCAAAGCTACACATTACAAAGGAACGAACATTTTATTTTGGCTGTACATACTACTCCTGGAGGCGGAAAGTACGGCGAGTTGGTATTGGAGAAAGAATTAGATCGAGAACAACAACAGGAGGTGACATTACTACTTACTGCGGTCGACGGTGGGACTCCACAGAGATCTGGTACTGTAGTCATCCACGTCGCAGTTCTGGATGCTAATGATAATAAACCAGTGTTCAGCCAGAACGTCTACAAAGTAAATCTGCCAGAGAATTCGCCATTAGGTTTTGTCGTGGTTACTGTGTCTGCCACCGATGCAGACGAAGGGGCAAACGGGGAGGTGACGTACGAATTTGGCCCTACCTCAGATGAAGTGAATACATTATTTTCCCTTAATCCCAAAACAGGTGAAATAAGCATAGCTGGGGGAATCGATTTCGAAAAGGAATCCATTTATGAATTGATTATCCAAGCCAGAGACAATTCCGGGCTATCTTCTTTTTCCAACGTAATCGTTGAAATTACAGATGTCAATGACAATGCCCCAATTATATCTCTTAAATCTCTAACCAATCACATCCCTGAGAATGTGTTACCTGGCACTGAGGTGGGCATCATTAATGTACAGGATAAAGACTCGGAGAGAAATAGACAGGTCCGCTGCTCTATTCAACAAAATATTCCTTTCAAATTAAACCGGTCGGTCAAGAATTACTACTCTCTCGTTACTACAGCTGGCCTTGACCGCGAAATGATATCTGATTATAACATTACAATTATTGCCACTGACGAAGGTACTCCACCCCTTTCCTCATCAAAAACTATTAATTTATCAGTGTCAGACGTCAATGACAATCCACCTGTGTTTGAAGAACAATCCTACAGCGCCTATGTGACTGAGAATAACAAGCCTGGCTCCTCTATATGTTCTGTTACTGCCAGAGACCGAGACTGGAGACAGAACGGCACAGTGGTCTATTCTCTACTGCCCAATGAGGTCAACGGTATTCCAGTGTCCTCATTCTTATCCATTAACGGAGACACGGGGGTGATCCATGCTGTGAGAGCATTTGATTATGAACAGTTTAGGAGCTTTAACGTCCACGTTGTAGCCAGAGACAATGGTTCTCCTCCGCTCAGCAGTAACGTGACTGTGAGTGTCTTCATAACAGATGAGAATGATAACTCTCCACAGATATTATATCCTGCTTCAGCAGGAAACTCCTTGATGACTGAGATGGTCCCCAAAGCTGCTATGGCGGGGTCACTTGTTTCCAAGGTGATAGCTGTGGATGCTGACTCTGGACAGAACGCGTGGCTTTCATATCAGATCGTGAAATCGACTGATCCGGGACTTTTCACTATCGGTCTCCACACCGGAGAGATCAGGGCACAGCGGGACATTTCTGAACCTGACAACATGAAGCAAAACCTTGTTATATCAGTGAAAGATAACGGACATCCCTCTCTCTCTACAACCTGTTCAGTATATTTACTTATATCAGATAACTTGGCTGAAGTTCCAGAACTGAAAGACATGTCTTATGAGGGGAGTAGTTCCAAATTAACTTCCTATCTGATTATCGCACTGGTTTCCGTTTCCACCTTTTTCATCACGTTCATTATTCTTATCGTGGCCGTGAGGTTTTGCCGTCGGAGAAAGCCTCGAATGTTGTTTGATGGAGCAGTCACCATTCCCAGTGCGTATTTCCCTCCCAACTATGCAGAGGTGGATGGAGCTGGAACTCTCCGTAGCTCTTACAATTATGACGCATACCTGACAACGGGCTCACGCACCAGTGACTTCAAGTTTGTTACGTCATACAGTGACAGTACGCTGCCTGCTAATAACACAATGAAGAAGAGTCCAGTTGAGCCCATTGGAGAAAGTATAATGACACTGAACAGCGCAGGCGACACATACGAGGTAAATCATGATTACTTAACGTCATATAGAGATGGCTAGTCCCTATGAAAATAAGAAAATGAAAAACAATATATTTTTTAACGGTTTCAACTAACTCGATGCGTATTTTTTGCTTAGGGTAACACCATGCAGTCCATGAATGTACTTTAATGTTATAACAATCTCTGTCATAGTAATGTCATTTGTTGTGCCTATTCTGCGTGCTATGCGGCACTGTATTTACGTATTGTTATTTGGTCTCTCTTCAATGGTGTTTCAGTAATAGGAAAATCTGTCCTGTCAGTGCAGGAAAACAAATATAAAATCATTATTAGTCATGTTGATTCAGTAGCCTATATTAGTTCAAGGAATAGAAATACAGTTTGTTCCTCTCAGTTGTTGTTTTTCAATATGTCATTTTCATTGTTTTCCATTTGAAATAAGCCTCATGTATGTTGCAATTCAGGAATAAGTTCTCTCTCTGTATCCGATTGTAGTTCAGTTGCCAGTCATTCACTTTAGAATCAGTAATACTCGATCAAGTTAGACGTCTAGATATGAGATTTCTGATGCTATGCCTCGAGGGCGCCACGGTATGGGCCCTGCCGGTTCATATACATAGTCGTTTCAGAACCATACGTGTGGACAGCACCTCATCGGCAACGCTGTACGGAGCTATTATTCAGCCTTTCAATTGTTGAAAGAAACAATGCAACACGTTTTCCCGTGAATACTTTGGTAACATATTTATGGGCTTTGGTTGTTAGGCTAATTTATTTTCTTAAACTTTGGTAATTTAGGGGCTGTATGTTTAACCCTCTGGATATTTACCATCACATTGTAAACTGCATACCCTAAGTACCAACCATAATGTTTTAATTTTAATTAACAACCTGGAATTGTAGTTTTCCAATAAATACTCAACGTGTCGCTGTTCACTACATATTGGACGATATACACGTCTCCACCCAGTTTAACCATACGAGGGAGAATATATTTTCTGTGAACTGTGACAACCATCGTCTCAGGTTTTTTTTGTTGCATTTCATTGGACACAATTACGGAGTAAATGTTTTAATGTGAAGGTTGAAAAACATACCCCTCTGGATTTGTAATACCGTTTTGGATCATGGAATACGGGGGATTATCAGTATCGGCCTCGACGTGCTGTCTGTTTTTTCTCATTTTCATGGTGCGTACAAGCCTTGGAGACATGAACTATGCTATTCCGGAGGAGATGAAACGCGGATCTGTGATTGGAAATTTAGCTAAAGATCTGGGGCTGGATGCGAGAGGATTTTCTGCTCGCAAGACTCGTTTGAATGTGGATGGCAGTCATCAACGTTATTGTGACATTAATCTGAATACTGGAGATTTCGTTGTGGCTGAAACAATAGACAGGGAGGAGCTTTGTGGGTCGAGGATTTCTTGTTCTTTAAAATACGAGCTTGTGTTAGAGAATCCTCTCGAATTACATCGTATTATTTTGCAAATCCAAGATGTTAACGACAACTCGCCAGTATTTTCAGATAATAGCATTCAACTAGAGATCCGTGAATCAGCCGAAAAGGGAA
This sequence comes from Argentina silus, assembly GCF_951799395.1. Lineage (NCBI taxonomy): Eukaryota > Metazoa > Chordata > Actinopteri > Argentiniformes > Argentinidae > Argentina > Argentina silus. The sequence continues at coordinate 24,158,076 of NC_139656.1, read as the reverse complement.
CTCACTTCCTCCTAAGCGAGGCTCATGATGCAGATATAGGACACAACGCAGTTCAAAAATATTCCCTTGAGAGAAATGACTACTTCGCGTTAGGTGTTAAAACAAACCTAGATGGAGGGAAATACAGTGAGTTAGTACTAGAAAACAAGCTTGATCGTGAACAACAGCAGGAGATAACCCTATTACTGACTGCAGTTGACGGTGGGACTCCACAGCGATCTGGTACTGTTGTAATACACGTCACTGTGTTGGATGCCAATGATAATATTCCAGTGTTTAGCCAGAATGTCTACAAGGTCAGTCTACCTGAAAACGCTCCGTTAGGTACAGTCGTGACAACAGTAACGGCTACTGATATAGACGAAGGACTGAATGGGGAAGTGACATATGAATTTAGTCGTGTAAGTAACAGAGCAGCGAAACTGTTTTCAATGAATAAAACAACCGGAGAAATAAGAGTAGTCGGCCCCATTGACTTTGAAGAGGAAACATATTATGAAATAAGCGTAAAGGCAAAGGATGGTTTAGGGTCAGCTTCAAATTGTAAGGTCGTTATTGAAATCACAGATGTAAATGATAACGCACCAATATTATATATAACATCCCTTAACAGTCCTGTTCCTGAGAATGTGTTACCTGGAACTGAGGTGGGGATCATTAATGTGCAGGATAAAGACTCTGAAGGAAATAGACAGGTCCGCTGCTCCATTCAGCAAAATGTTCCTTTCAAATTAAACCCCTCCATCAAAAATTATTATTCTCTGGTCACCACAAGTGAACTAGACCGTGAGATGATATCAGATTATAACATCACAATCACGGCCACTGACGAAGGGTCCCCACCCCTATCCTCATCAAAGACCATTCATTTATCTGTGTCAGACGTCAATGACAATCCACCTGTGTTTGAAGAACAATCCTACAGCGCCTATGTGACTGAGAATAACAAGCCTGGCTCCTCTATATGTTGTGTTACTGCCAGAGACCCAGACTGGAGACAGAACGGCACAGTGGTCTATTCTCTACTGCCCAGTGAGGTCAACGGTGTTCCAGTGTCCTCATTCTTATCCATTAACGGAGACACGGGGGTGATCCATGCTGTGAGAGGATTTGATTATGAACAGTTCAGGAGCTTCAAAGTCCACGTTGTAGCCAGAGACAATGGTTCTCCTCCACTCAGCAGTAACGTGACTGTGAGTGTCTTCATAACAGATGAGAATGATAACTCTCCACAGATATTATATCCTGCTTCAGCAGGAAACTCCTTGATGACTGAGATGGTCCCCAAAGCTGCTATGGCGGGGTCCCTTGTTTCCAAGGTGATAGCTGTGGATGCTGACTCTGGACAGAACGCGTGGCTTTCATATCAGATTGTGAAATCGACTGATCCGGGACTTTTCTCTATTGGTCTCCACAGCGGAGAGATCAGGGCTCAGCGGGACATTTCTGAATCTGACAGTATGAAGCAGAACCTTGTTATATCAGTGAAAGATAACGGACAGCCCTCTCTCTCTACAACCTGTTCAGTATATTTACTTATATCAGACAACTTGGCTGAAGTTCCAGAACTGAAAGACATGTCTTATGAGGGGAGTACTTCCAAATTAACTTCCTATCTGATTATCGCACTGGTTTCCGTTTCCACCTTTTCCCTCACTTTCATTATTCTTATCGTGGCCTTGAGGTTTTGCCGCAGGAGAAAGCCTCGAATGTTGTTTGATGGAGCAGTCACTATTCCCAGCGCGTATTTCCCTCCCAACTATGCAGAGGTGGATGGAGCTGGAACTCTCCGTAGCTCTTACAATTATGACGCATACCTGACAACGGGCTCACGCACCAGTGACTTCAAGTTTGTTACGTCATACAATGACAACACGCTGCCTGCTAATAACACAATGAAGAAGAGTCCAGCTGAGCCCATTGGAGAAAGTATAATGACACTGAACAGCGCAGGCGACACCTATGAGGTAAATCACGATTACTTCACGTAATTTGAAATGGCAAGTCCCTATAAAATGCAAAGTCATTTGAACAAGAAACATTTTTTATTTTTGCAGGACATCGGTTATGTATTGGTTATATGACTAGGTCTTTCAATAATTCATTGCAGCTGCTCTATAGCTCTGGTTTATGGCTAAACAATATATTTACGCTCATTGCTAAGGTGACAACATACCGCGCAAAAATGCATTTCAACGCTAATGGCAATTTAGTTTTCACAGGGTTAATTATTGCTTCCATTGTGCTTGTTGTTCCGGAATATATGACATTACATGTTGTCATTATAATACGATAGACATACACTGCAATATGCAGTAGAAATACAAGTGTTTATTGTTTGTCTCAATTGCTGTTTTAACATAAATCATAGTCGTGGTTTCACATTTCGAAAAGGCGATGCCATATGCATTTTGCGCTTAGGCAATATGTTCTCTCTCTGTATCCTATTGTAGTTAAGCAGCCTGGTAGTCTTACAATTCAGAATCTGAAGAATATCAGATCAAGCTTGACGTGACGTGGAGTCAATTGATGAAATGTTAGGGAGGTACTGTGTGTCCAATCCGTCCAGATAAGAGATGTAGTAGTTTCAGCACCAAATGCATGGACAGCGCCTCACGAGCTCTTTCGAATGAGCTTCCATTTGTAGAAAGAAATGATAAAACACTTTTCCCCCCGTTAATGCTCTGCCAAAATATTTATTGTTCTTTATTATTACGCCAACTTTAACTTTTTGTGGAAAAGAGGTAGCCTATTTTAAGGCCTGTGGGCCTATATGCGTTTCCCTATTTAGTGAGTCACGGTCACATGTTAACTGCACAGGCTAATCGATGTCTTTATCTTAGAATTTCGATTAAAGGTATTGGATTGTAGTTTTCAAATGAGCACTCTATGTGTCGCTGTTTACTACATATTGGACGATAGACACGTCTCCACCCAGTTTAACCATACAAGGGGAGGATATATTTGCTGTGGAGTGTGACAAACCATCGTCTCCTACACACAGATTAGCCTGCATCGTGCAGTTTATGAGACAGAATTACGGAGTAAATATTAGATTTTGAATATTGAATAACATATTCGTAGTCCCGTGGAGCTGGAATACAGTTTTGGATTATGGAACACGTTGGATTATCAGTATCGGCCACGACGTGCTTTCTGATTTGTATTATCTTTTTAGTGCGTACAAGCCTTGGAGACATGAACTATGCTATTCCGGAGGAGATGAAACGCGGATCTGTGATTGGAAACTTGGCTAAGGATCTGGGATTGGATGCGAGAGGATTTTCTGCTCGCAAGGCTCGTTTGGATATGGATGGCAGTCGTCAACGTTATTGTGACATTAATATGAATACTGGAGATTTCGTTGTGGCTGAAACAATAGACAGGGAGGAGCTGTGCGGGCCGAGGGTTTCTTGTTCTTTGAAATACGAGCTTGTGTTAGAGAATCCTCTAGAATTACATCGTATAACTGTGCAAATTCAAGATACAAACGATAACTCCCCAAGATTTTCAAATGACCGCATTCAACTAGAAATCAGAGAATCGGCCGATAGAGGAACGCGTTTCCTCCTAAACGAGGCCCATGATGCGGATATAGGGCTAAACTCAGTTCAACAATATTCCCTGGAAAAAAATGACTATTTTGTATTAGCTGTTCATACGAACCCAGATGGCGGAAAGTATAGTGAATTAGTGGTAGAAAATGAGTTAGATCGCGAACAGCAAGAGAACGTGAATTTGTTACTCACAGCAGTTGACGGTGGGACTCCACAGAGATCTGGTACTGTTGTAATACACGTCACTGTGTTGGACGCGAACGATAATATTCCAGTGTTTAGCCAGAATGTTTACAAGGTCAGTCTACCCGAAAACGCTCCGTTAGGTACAGTAGTAATAAGAGTAACGGCTACTGATGCTGACGAGGGACTGAATGGAGAGGTGATTTATGAGTTGAGTCGTGTAAGTAACAGAGCAGCGAAACTATTTTTAATTAATAAGACAACCGGAGAAATAAAAGTAATCGGCCCCATTGACTTTGAAGAGGAAACATATTATGAAATGAGCGTACAGGCAAAAGATGGTTTAGGGTCAGCTTCAAATTGTAAAGTTATTATCGAAATCACAGATGTGAATGACAATGCACCTATTATATTTATCAAATCGTTTAACAGTCCTATTCCCGAGAATGTGTTACCTGGCACTGAGGTGGGCATCATTAATGTACAGGATAAAGACTCAGAGAGAAATAGACAGGTCCGCTGCTCAATTCAGCAAAATGTTCCTTTCAAATTAAACCCCTCCATCAAAAATTATTATTCTCTGGTCACCACAAGTAAACTAGACCGTGAGATCATATCAGATTATAACATCACAATCACTGCTACTGACGAAGGGTCTCCACCCCTATCCTCATCAAAGATTATTAATTTATATGTGTCAGACGTCAATGACAATCCACCTGTATTTGAAGAACAATCCTACAGCGCCTATGTGACTGAGAATAACAAGCCTGGCTCCTCTATATGTTGTGTTACTGCCAGAGACCCAGACTGGAGACAGAACGGCACAGTGGTCTATTCTCTACTGCCCAGTGAGGTCAACGGTGTTCCAGTGTCCTCATTCTTATCAATTAACGGAGACACGGGGGTGATCCATGCTGTGAGAGCATTTGATTATGAACAGTTTAGGAGCTTCAAAGTCCACGTTGTAGCCAGAGACAATGGTTCTCCTCCGCTCAGCAGTAACGTAACTGTGAGTGTCTTCATAACAGATGAGAATGATAACTCTCCACAGATATTATATCCTGCTTCAGCAGGAATCTCCTTGATGACTGAGATGGTCCCCAAAGCTGCTATGGCAGGGTCCCTTGTTTCCAAGGTGATAGCTGTGGATGCTGACTCTGGACAGAACGCGTGGCTTTCATATCAGATCGTGAAATCGACTGATCCGGGACTTTTCACTATCGGTCTCCACAGCGGAGAGATCAGGGCTCAGCGGGACATTTCTGAATCTGACAGTATGAAGCAGAACCTTGTTATATCAGTAAAAGATAAAGGACAGCCCTCTCTCTCTACAACCTGTTCAGTATATTTACTTATATCAGATAACTTGGCTGAAGTTCCAGAACTGAAAGACATGTCTTATGAGGGCAGTAGTTCCAAATTAACTTCCTATCTGATTATCGCACTGGTTTCCGTTTCCACCTTTTTCATCACTTTCATTATTCTTATCGTAGCCGTGAGATTTTGCCGCAGGAGAAAGCCTCGAATGTTGTTTGATGGAGCAGTCACCATTCCCAGCGCGTATTTCCCTCCTAACTATGCAGAGGTGGATGGAGCTGGAACTCTCCGTAGCTCTTACAATTATGACGCATACCTGACAACGGGCTCACGCACCAGTGACTTCAAGTTTGTTACGTCATACAATGACAGCACGCTGCCTGCTAATAACACAATGAAGAGGAGTCCAGTTGAGCCCATTGGAGAAAGTATAATGACACTGAACAGCGCAGGCGACACCTATGAGGTAAATCATGATTACTTAAAGTTGTACAGAAATGGCAAGTCCCTATGAAATGCAAAACTTATTTTTGTAGACTACCTGGTTGAACTATGAATTCTAACCTTACTTAACTTGAATTATACCTCATGTCTCTGACTCTGTCTCGCTATCGCAGTTTTGAGGATGCATGTTTTTTTAGCCAATGTCTTGTCAGAGGCTACTTCATACCTGCTGGTCTCAGCAAGCGCTGTTTGTAGGGCTAAATGATGTATTGATGCGTATTTCTTCACCTTATAACACAGAAAGGCATTTCAATGTTAATGACAGTCTCAGTCATCCTAAGGTTATGTATTGCGTAAGCATATATTGTGCGTGTGTTATCCTGGATAATATAAACCACATATTCTCATTATAACAGGACAGACAACAACTGCAATACGGAATATAAATATACATGTAGTTTATTTATTTCAACTGTAGTTCAGTACACTGTCATTCTTTTCCATTTTGAATAAGCCTCTTGCATTTTGCATTCAAGCAATAAGTTCCCTCTCTGTATTTGAGAGTAGTTCACCAGCATGGTAACAAGCCTCCATGTTAGAATCTGAGGACTATTCAATCAAGCTAGACCTCTGGAGATGAGTTGTCAACTGATGTAAAGTTGTGAGGCCACCACTAAGGGCCCAGCCCCATCAGATACGTAGGCCTAGTCGTATCAGCACCACACATGTGGACAGCCCTCAGAAGCGATTTGAAAGGGGAGAACGCTGTATTGACTCCTGACCTATAACTATACAGCAAGCGTGTCCTGTTAATGCTTTACCAAACTATTGACAGGTCTCGGTAATTACATTGACTTGTTGTGGGAAAATACTGTATGTTTTACCTTCTGGGTATTCACGATCACATGTTTTCCTGCGTAACTTTAATTTCAGCCTTTGTATTAGAATGGCAACAAAGTCTAGAATTGTGATTAAAAACTTTGGATTATAGTTTTCAAATGAATACTCTACGTGTCGCTGTTCAATGCATATTGGACGATATACACGTCTCCACCCAGTTTAACCGTCAGAGGGGAGGATATATTTTCTGGGAAGTGTGACAAACCATCGTCTCCTTCAGACAGATTAGAGCGTTTTATTTTATTGGACATAATTAACCAACGGAGTAAATGTTTCATTGTGAAGGTTGAATAGCATATCCATAAACCCTCTGGAGAAGGAATACAGTTTTGCATAATGGAACACCTTGGATTATCAGTATCGGCCTCAATGTGCTGTCTGGTTTTGATTATTTTCTTAGTGCGCACAAGCCTTGGAGACATAAACTATGCTATTCCAGAGGAGATGAGACGCGGATCTGTGATTGGAAACTTGGCTAAGGATCTGGGGCTGGATGCGAGACAATTTTCTGCTCGTAACGCTCGTTAGAATATGGATGGCAGTCATCAACGTTATTGTGACATTAATATAACAGGACAGACAACAACTGCAAAACGCAATATTAACATACATGTAGTTTGTTTATTTCAACTGTAGTTTTTCAATACACTGTCATTGTTTTACATTCCGAATAATCCTGTTGAATTTTGGGAATAGGCCTTTTAGTTCTGTCTGTCTCTCCAACATTTTACCCCTTTGCTTCACTTGATTTGAATCCATGTGTATCATTGTATTTTTAAACACTTAATAATAATGAGTTCATAATGAGTCTTCGGTATTGTTTTCTACCTTGTGTCTCTTGTCATGGGTTGATTGTAATGTGACTGAGCAGCCTGACATTACAGAGCACTTTCAGCACCTTCAACCATATGGACAGCACCCAAGCTTCCACTTACACACAGTCTAGGAAGTTGGCATACCCAGTCAACACTGTGACAGGACCTGTGCAACAGTTAAAATAACACATTTTAAATGTCCAAGTCTCTAGTGAATATATGGAAAATGGAAACATAATATTGACTTGACGCTATTTTAAGGCTCAAATTGTTTATATGTTAATATTGGTTTGGAAATGTTTTCTGCATCATAATGACAACCCCTGCATACAACTGAGCCACGGGTAACAATCAGGCAATATGTTGTACAAATACATATGGGCAAGGCATTTTGAATGGCTCATGTTGATATACAATATCATATTATCTTTCCAGGAAAATACATCTGCCTAACCCTTGTGTTTGACTGCGTCTTGCCTTCCCTCTGTACACTTGGTAACGGTCAAAGTCAAACATGATTGTCTGCAGTTTTATGAAAGTACTCATAGTGTCGCTATTCACCAGCAATGTTTTTAAGACACATCTCTCCACCCTCTCTTGCAATATACAAGGGGAGGAGACCTCGTTTTAGTAGTGTATGGAGAAGTGGCTCAACATCTGAGGTTGTGCATTTTGGACTCGTGCATATTGTCATAACCGTCCTCGTTGGATTGTATTATTTCAGACCATTACATACCATCCGGATAACGTTTTAGACTGAAAATGGGATACAAAGGATTCTCGCACTCTGCCTTGATGTTCTGCCTGGCTTTGTTTCATTTCCTGCTGCGAACCAGCTATGGAGATGTAACATATTCTGTTCCCGAGGAGATGAAACGCGGATCTATAATCGGAAATATCGCCAAGGATCTGGGGTTGGATTCCAAAAGACTGTTGACTCGTAAAGCTCGTTTAGATATTGACGGTAGTAGCAAACGGTATTGTGACATTAATCTGAGCACTGGTGATTTGGTCGTGGCTGAAACGATAGACAGGGAGCAGCTTTGTGGTCGAAGAATTTCATGCACTCTAAAATATGAAATGGTTCTCGAGAATCCATTAGAAATACATAACATTATGTTACAGGTGCAAGATATTAATGATAATGCCCCACAATTTGGGGAAGACTCCGTCAAATTTGAAATCAGAGAGTCAGCTGTCAAAGGCGCCCGATTTGCGGTTAATCAGGCTCATGATGCAGATATAGGCCTGAATGCGGTTCAAAGCTACACATTACAAAGGAACGAACATTTTATTTTAGCTGTTCATACTACTCCTGGAGGCGGAAAGTACGGCGAGTTGGTATTGGAGAAAGAATTAGATCGAGAACAACAGCAGGAGGTGACATTACTACTTACTGCGGTTGACGGTGGGACTCCACAGAGATCTGGTACTGTAGTCATCCACGTCACAGTTCTGGATGCTAATGATAATAAACCAGTGTTCAGCCAGAATGTCTACAAAGTAAATCTGGCAGAGAATTCGCCATTAGGTTTTGTTGTGGTTACTGTGTCTGCCACCGATGCAGACGAAGGGGCAAACGGGGAGGTGACGTACGGATTTGGCCCCACCTCAGAAGAAGTGAATACATTATTTTCCCTTAATCCCAAAACAGGTGACATAAGCATAGCTGGAGAAATCGATTTCGAAAAGGAATCCATTTATGAATTGATTATCCAAGCCAAAGACAATTCCGGGCTATCTTCTTTTTCCAACGTAATTATTGAAATTACAGATGTCAATGACAATGCCCCAATTATATCTCTTAAATCTCTAACCAATCACATCCCTGAGAATGTGTTACCTGGCACTGAGGTGGGCATCATTAATGTACAGGATAAAGACTCAGAGAGAAATAGACAGGTCCGCTGCTCCATTCAGCAAAATGTTCCTTTCAAATTAAACCGGTCGGTCAAGAATTACTACTCTCTCGTAACTACAGCTGGCCTTGACCGCGAAATGATATCTGATTATAACATTACAATTATTGCCACTGACGAAGGTTCTCCACCCCTTTCCTCATCAAAAACTATTAATTTATCTGTGTCAGACGTCAATGACAATCCACCTGTGTTTGAAGAACAATCCTACATCGCCTATGTGACTGAGAATAACAAGCCTGGCTCCTCTATATGCTGTGTTACTGCCAGAGACCCAGATTGGAGACAGAACGGCACAGTGGTCTATTCTCTACTGCCCAGTGAGGTCAATGGTGTTCCAGTGTCCTCATTCTTATCCATTAACGGAGACACGGGGGTGATCCATGCTGTAAGAGCATTTGATTATGAACAGTTTAGGAGCTTCAAAGTCCACGTTGTAGCCAGAGACAATGGTTCTCCTCCGCTCAGCAGTAACGTGACTGTGAGTGTCTTCATAACAGATGATAATGATAACTCTCCACAGATATTATATCCTTCTTCAGCAGGAAACTCCTTGATGACTGAGATGGTCCCCAAAGCTGCTATGGCGGGGTCCCTTGTTTCCAAAGTGATAGCTGTGGATGCTGATTCTGGACAGAACGCGTGGCTTTCATATCAGATCGTGAAATCGACTGATCCGGGACTTTTCACTATCGGTCTCCACACCGGAGAGATCAGGGCACAGCGGGACATTTCTGAATCTGACAACATGAAGCAAAACCTTGTTATATCAGTGAAAGATAACGGACAGCCCTCTCTCTCTACAACCTGTTCAGTATATTTACTTATATCAGATAACTTGGCTGAAGTTCCAGAACTGAAAGACATGTCTTATGAGGGGAGTAGTTCCAAATTAACTTCCTATCTCATTATCTCACTGGTTTCCGTTTCCACCTTTTTCATCACGTTCATTATTCTTATCGTTGCCGTGAGGTTTTGCCGCAGGAGAAAGCCTCGGATGTTGTTTGATGGAGCAGTCACCATTCCCAGCGCGTATTTCCCTCCCAACTATGCAGAGGTGGATGGAGCTGGAACTCTCCGTAGCTCTTACAATTATGACGCATACCTGACAACGGGCTCACGCACCAGTGACTTCAAGTTTGTTACGTCATACAATGACAACACGCTGCCTGCTAATAACACAACGAAGAGGAGTCCAGTTGAGCCCATTGGAGAAAGTATAATGACACTGAACAGCGCAGGCGACACATACGAGGTAAATCATCATTACTTAACGTCATATAGCGATGGCTAGTCCCTATGAAAATAAGTTCACGTATGAATGAAAATGGAAAACAATATATTTTTTAACGGTTTCAACTACTAACTCGATGCGTATTTTTTGCTTCGGGTAACACCATGCAGTCCATGTATGTAGTTTAATGTTATAACAATCTCTGTCATCGTAATGTCATTTGTTGTGCCTATTCTGCGTGCTGTGCGGCACTGTATTTACGTATTGTCATTTGGTCTCTCCTCAATGGTGTTTCAGTAATAGGAAAATCTGTCCTGTCAGTGCAGGAAAACAAATATATAATCATTATTAGTAATGTTGATCCAGTAGCCTATATTAGTTCAAGGAATGTGACTTAACGTTGTACCACCACTTTTGAATGTTGTCATTAACTGACACGATAGACATACTGCAATATGCAAAAGCAATAGAAATAGTTTGTTCGTCTCAGTTGTTTTTCAATATATCATTGTCATTGTTTTCCATTTGAAATAAGCCTCATGCATGTTGCAATTAAGGAATATGTTCTCTCTGTGTATCCGATTGTAATTCAGTAGCCAGCCATTCACTTTGGAATCGGGAGAAACACGATTAAGTTAGACGTCTGGATATGAGATTTCTGATGCAATGCCTTGGAGGCGCCACTGTATGGGCCCTGCCCGTTCATATTCATCGTTGTTTCAGAACCATACGTGTGGACAGCACCTCATGAGTGCTTTGAAAGGAGGACACGCTGTACTATTACTCAGCCTATCAGTTGTTGAAAGAAACTATACAACACGTTTTCCCGTTAATACGTTGACAACGTATTTATCGACTTTGGTTCTTCGACTAAGTTATTTTGTTAAACATAGGTAATTTAGACGCTGTATGTTTAACCTTCTGCGTATTCACCATCACATTGTAAACTGCATACCCTAAGTGCCAAACATAATGTTTTAATTTTAATTAAAAACCTGGAATTGTAGTTTTCCAATAAATACTCAACGTGTCGCTGTTCACAGCATATTAGACGGAATCCACGTCTCCACCCAGTTTAACCATACGAGGGAGGATACATTTTCTGTGACAACCATCGTCTCAGAGGTTTTTTTGTTGCATTTCATTGGACATAATTACGGAGTAAATGTTTTATTGTGAATGTTGAATAACATACCCCTCTGGATTTATAATACCGTTTGGAATCATGGAATACGGGGGATTATCAATGACGGTTCGGACGTGCTGTCTAAGTATAATTATTTTCTTAGTGCGCACAAGCCTTGGAGACATGAACTATGCTATTCCGGAGGAGATGAAACGCGGATCTGTGATTGGAAACTTAGCGAAGGATCTGGGGCTGGATGTAAGAGGATTTTCTGCTCGAAAGGCTCGTTTGAATGTGGATGGCAGTCGTCAACGTTATTGTGACATTAATCTGAATACCGGAGATTTCGTTGTGGCTGAAACAATAGACAGGGAGGAGCTGTGTGGGTCGAGAATTTCTTGTTCTTTAAAATACGAGCTTGTGTTAGAGAATCCTCTAGAATTACATCGTATTATTGTGCAAATCCAAGATGTTAACGACAACTCTCCAGTATTTTCTAACACCCGCATTGAACTAGAGATCCGTGAGTCATCCGATAGGGGAACTAATTTCCTTCTGCGCGAAGCGCATGATGCAGATATTGGACAAAACGCAGTTCAAAAATATTCCCTTGAAAAAAATGACTACTTTGGTTTAGGTGTTAAAACAAACCCAGATGGAAGGAAATACAGTGAGTTAGTTCTTGAGAAAAAGCTTGATCGTGAACAACAGCAGGAGATGTCCCTCTTACTGACTGCGGTAGACGGTGGGACTCCACAGAGATCTGGCACTGTTGTAATACACGTCACTGTTCTAGATGCGAACGATAATATTCCAGTGTTTAGCCAGAGTGTCTACAAGGTCAGCCTACCCGAAAACGCTCTGTTAGGTACAGTAGTAACAGCAGTAACGGCTACTGATGCTGACGAAGGACTTCATGGAGAGGTAACTTATGAATTTAGTCGCATAAGTAACAGAGCAGCGAAACTGTTTTCTATCAATAAAACAAGTGGAGAAATAAGAGTAATCGGCCCCATTGATTTTGAAGAGGAAACATATTATGAAATGAGCCTAGAGGCCAAGGATGGTTTAGGGTCAGCTTCGAATTGTGAAGTGATTATCGAAATCACAGATGTGAATGATAATGCACCGATGTTATATATAACATCCCTTCACAGTCCTGTCCCTGAGAATGTGTTACCTGGCACTGAGGTGGGCATCATTAATGTACAGGATAAAGACTCTGAAGGAAATAGACAGGTCCGCTGCTCCATTCAACAAAATGTTCCCTTCAAATTAAACCCCTCCATCAAAAATTATTATTCTCTTGTCACCACAAGTAAACTAGACCGTGAGATCATATCAGATTATAACATCACAATCACTGCTACTGACGAAGGGTCTCCACCCCTATCCTCATCAAAGATCATTAATTTATTGGTGTCAGACATCAATGACAATCCACCTGTGTTTGAAGAACAATCCTACAGCGCCTATGTGACTGAGAATAACAAGCCTGGCTCCTCTATATGTTGTGTTACTGCCAGAGACCCAGACTGGAGACAGAACGGCACAGTGGTCTATTCTCTACTGCCCAGTGAGGTCAACGGTGTTCCAGTGTCCTCATTCTTATCCATTAACGGAGACACAGGGGTGATCCATGCTGTGAGAGCATTTGATTATGAACAGTTTAGGAGCTTCAAAGTCCACGTTGTAGCCAGAGACAATGGTTCTCCTCCGCTCAGCAGTAACGTAACTGTGAGTGTCTTCATAACAGATGAGAATGATAACTCTCCACAGATATTATATCCTGCTTCAGCAGGAAACTCATTGATGACTGAGATGGTCCCCAAAGCTGCTATGGCGGGGTCCCTTGTTTCCAAGGTGATAGCTGTGGATGCTGACTCTGGACAGAACGCGTGGCTTTCATATCAGATCGTGAAATCGACTGATCCGGGACTTTTCACTATCGGTCTCCACAGCGGAGAGATCAGGGCACAGCGGGACATTTCTGAATCTGATAGTATGAAGCAGAACCTTGTTATATCAGTGATAGATAACGGACAGCCCTCTCTCTCTACAACCTGTTCAGTATATTTACTTATATCAGATAACTTGGCTGAAGTTCCAGAACTGAAAGACATGTCTTATGACCAAGGTAGTTCCAAACTAACTTTCTATTTGATTATCGCACTAGTGTCTGTTTCCACCTTTTTCCTCACATTCATTATTCTAATCGCTGCCGTGAGGTTGTGCCGTAGGAGAAAGCCTCGAATGTTGTTTGATGGAGCAGTCACCATTCCCAGCGCGTATTTCCCTCCCAACTATGCAGAGGTGGATGCAGCTGGAACTCTCCGTAGCTCTTACAATTATGACGCATACCTGACAACGGGCTCACGCACCAGTGACTTCAAGTTTGTTACATCATACAATGACAACACGCTGCCTGCTAATAACACAATGAAGAAGAGTCCAGTTGAGCCCATTGGAGAAAGTATAATGACACTGAACAGCGCAGGCGACACCTATGAGGTAAATCATGATTACTTAAAGTTGTACAGAAATGGCAAGTCCCTATGAAATGCAAAACTTATTTTTGTAGACTACCTGGTTGAACTATGAATTATAAGCTTACTTAACTTGAATTATACCTCATGTCTCTGACTCTGTCTCGCTATCGTAGTTTTGAGGATGCATGTTTTTTATAGCCAATGTCTTTTCAGAGGCTACTTCATACCTGCTGGTCGTAGCAAGCGCTGTTTCTCGGTCTAAATTATGTATTGACGCATATTTCTTCACTTTGCTGCAAAGAAAGGCATTTCAATGTTAATGACAGTCTCAGTCATCCTAAGGTTATGTATTGAGTACGCCTATATTGTGCGTGTGTTATCCTGGATAATATACACCACATATTCTCATTATAACACGACAGACAACAACTGCAATACGCAATAGAAATATACATGTAGTTCGTTTATTTCAACTGTAGTTTTTCAATACACTGTCTTTGTTTTCCATTTCGAATAATCGTGTTGCATATTGCATTCAGGCAATAAATTCCCTCTCTGTATCTGAGTGTCGTTCAGCAGCCTGGTAACAAGTCTTCCACTTCAGAATCTGAGGAATATCCAATCAAGCTAGACCTCTGGTGATGAGTGGTCAATTGATGTAAAGTCTTGATGTCATCACTAAGGGCCCAGCCCCGTCAGAAAAGCAGGCCTAGTTTCAGCACCACACATGTGGACAGCCCTTAGAAGCGCTTTGAAAGGAGGCAACGCTGTATTGACTACTGAGCTATTGCTCGGCCTTTCAGTTGTAGAAATAAACTATCCAGCACATTTATTTTCCTGTTAATGCTTTACCAAACTATTGACAGGTCTTGTTAATTATTTCAACTTGTGGGAAACAATGGTATGTTTTAACTTCACGATGACATAGTTTAGTGCATAACTTCAATTTCAGCCTTTGTGTTATTTACTTACATCAGATAACTTGGCTGAAGTTCCAGAACTGAAAGACATGTCTTTTGACCAAGGTTGTTCCAAACTAACTTCCTATCTGATTATCGCACTAGCGTCTGTTTCCACCTTTTTCCTCACTTTCATTATTCTTATCGTGGCCGTGACGTTTTGCCGTCGGAGAAAGCCACGAATGTTGTTTGATGGAGCAGTCACTATTTCCCTCCCAACTATGCAGAGTTGGATGGAGCTGGAACTCTCCGTAGCTCTTCCAATTATGACGCATACCTGACAATGGGCTCACGCACCAGTGACTTCAAGTTTGTCACGTCATACAGGGACAGTGCGCTGCCCGCTAATAACACTCTGGAGAAGAAAGTAAATTGGACTTTTGGGGAAGATGCAATAACGTTCAATAACACAGGAGATTCTGGGCTGAGATTGTTTTGCCTTCATTTGACAATTTAATATTTCAAATACATGTTCCTTCACACTGAATGCCCTAGTAGGGAATAGGCCTTTTAATTCTGTCCATCTCTCCAACATTTTACCCCTTTGTTTCACTTGATTTGAATCCATGTGTATCATTGTATTTTTAAACACTTAATAATAATGAGTTCATAATGAGTCTTCTGTATTGTTTTCTACCTTGTGTCTCTTGTCATGGGTTGATTGTAATGTGACTGAGCAGCCTGACATTACAGACCACTTTCAGCACCTTCAACCATATGGACAGCACCCAAGCTTCCACTTACACACAGTCTAGGAAGTTGGCATACCCAGTCAATGCTGTGACAGGACCTGTGCTACAGTTAAAATAACACATTTTAAATGTCCAAGTCTCTACTGAATATATGAAAAATGGAAACATAATATTGACTTGATGCCATTTTAAGGCTCAAATTGCGTATATGTTAATATTGTTTTGGAAATGTTTTCTGCATCATAACGACAACCACTGCATACAACTGAGACTGCATACAACTGAGCCACGGGTAACAATCAGGCAACACTTTGTACAAATACATATGGGCAAGGCATTTTGAATGGCTCGTGTTGATATACAATATCATATTATCTTTCCAGGAAAATACATCTGCCGAAGCTTTGGGTTTGATTGCGTCTTGCCTCCGCTCTGTATACTTAGCAACGGTCTAAGTCAAACATGATTGTCTGCAGTTTTATGAAAGTACTCATAGTGTCGCTATTCACCAGCAATGTTTTAAAGATACATCTCTCCACCCTCTCTTACAATATAGAAGGGGAGGAGACCTCGTTTTGGTAGTGTAAAGAGATGTGGCTCAACATCTGAGGTTGTGCATTTTGGAGTCGTGCATGTTATCATAAACGTCCTCTTGGATTGTATTATTTCAGACCATTACATACCATCCGGATAACGTTTTGGACTGACAATGGGATACAAAGGATTCTCGCTCTCTGCCTTGATGTTCTGCTTGGCTTTGTTTCATTTCCTGCTGCGAACCAGCTATGGAGATGTAACATATTCTGTTCCTGAGGAGATGAAACGCGGATCTGTAATCGGAAATATAGCCAGGGATCTGGGGTTGGATTCCAAAAGACTGTTGTCTCGGAAAGCTCGTTTAGATGTTGACGGTAGTAGCAAACGGTATTGTGACATTAATCTGAGCACTGGTGATTTGGTCGTGGCTGAAACGATAGACAGAGAGCAGCTTTGCGGTATGAGGATTTCTTGTATTGTGAAATATGAAATGGTTCTAGAGAACCCTTTGGAATTACATAATATAATGTTGCAGGTCCAAGATATTAATGACAATGCCCCACAATTCGGGGAAGACGCCGTCAAATTTGAGATCAGAGAGTCGGCTGTCAAAGGCGCCCGATTTGCGGTTAATCAAGCTCATGATGCAGATATCGGCCTGAATGCGGTTCAAAGCTACACATTACAAAGGAACGAACATTTTATTTTAGCTGTTCATACTACTCCTGGAGGCGGAAAGTACGGCGAGTTGGTATTGGAGAAAGAATTAGATCGAGAACAACAGCAGGAGGTGACATTACTACTTACTGCGGTTGACGGTGGGACTCCACAGAGATCTGGTACTGTAGTCATCCACGTCACAGTTCTGGATGCTAATGATAATAAACCAGTGTTCAGCCAGAATGTCTACAAAGTAAATCTGCCAGAGAATTCGCCATTAGGTTTTGTTGTGGTTACTGTGTCTGCCACCGATGCAGACGAAGGGGCAAACGGGGAGGTGACGTACGCATTTGGCCCCACCTCTGAAGAAGTGAATAAATTATTTTCCCTTAATCCAAAAACGGGTGACATAAGTATAGCTGGAGGAATGGATTTCGAAAAGGAGTCCATTTATCAATTTAGTATCCAAGCCAAAGACAATTCCGGGCTTTCTTCTTTTTCCAACGTGGTCGTTGAAATTACAGATGTCAATGACAATGCCCCAATTATATCTCTTAAATCTCTAACCAATCACATCCCTGAGAATGTGTTACCTGGCACTGAGGTGGGCATCATTAATGTACAGGATAAAGACTCGGAGAGAAATAGACAGGTCCGCTGCTCCATTCAACAAAATGTTCCCTTCAAATTAAACCCGTCGGTCAAGAATTACTACTCTCTCGTTACTACAGCTGGCCTTGACCGCGAAATGACATCTGATTATAACATTACAATTATTGCCACTGACGAAGGGTCTCCACCCCTTTCCTCATCAAAAACTATTAATTTATCTGTGTCAGACGTCAATGACAATCCACCTGAGTTTGAAGAACAATCCTACAGCGCCTATGTGACTGAGAATAACAAGCCTGGCTCCTCTATATGTTGTGTTACTGCCAGAGACCCAGACTGGAGACAGAACGGCACAGTGGTCTATTCTCTACTGCCCAGTGAGGTCAACAGTGTTCCAGTGTCCTCATTCTTATCCATTAACGGAGACACGGGGGTGATCCATGCTGTGAGGGCATTTGATTATGAGCAGTTCAGGAGCTTTAAAGTCCACGTTGTAGCCAGAGACAATGGTTCTCCTCCGCTCAGCAGTAACGTGACTGTCACTGTCTTCATAACAGATGAGAATGATAACTCTCCTCAGATATTATATCCTGCTTCAGCAGGAAACTCCTTGATGACTGAGATGGTCCCCAAAGCTGCTATGGCGGGGTCCCTTGTTTCCAAGGTGATAGCTGTGGATGCTGACTCTGGACAGAACGCGTGGCTTTCATATCAGATCGTGAAATCGACTGATCCGGGACTTTTCACTATCGGTCCCCACAGCGGAGAGATCAGGGCACAGCGGGACATTTCTGAATCTGACAGTATGAAACAGAACTTTGTTATATCAGTGAAAGATAACGGACAGCCCTCTCTCTCTACAACCTGTTCAGTATATTTACTTATATCAGACAACTTGGCTGAAGTTCCAGAACTGAAAGACATTTCTTACGATGGGAGTAGTTCCAAACTGACCTCCTACCTGATCATCGCCCTGGTGTCAGTTTCCACCTTTTTCATCACGTTCATTATTCTTATCGTGTCCGTAAGGTTTTGCCGGAGGAGAAAGCCTCGAATGTTGTTTGATGGAGCAGTCTCCATTCCCAGCGCGTATTTCCCTCCCAACTATGCAGAGGTGGATGGAGCTGGAACTCTCCGTAGCTCTTACAATTATGACGCATACCTGACAACGGGCTCACGCACCAGTGACTTCAAGTTTGTCACGTCATATAATGAGAACACGCTGCCTGCTGATCACACTCTGGTGAAGAGACCAGTTGAACCAGTTGAACCAATCCGGGAAAATGTAACGTTTTTCTGTGCAGAGGATTGTACTGAGGTAAGGTGCCAGTCGCGTGATGTCCTTACTGAGTTCTCAAGTTTTTCTGATTGTATTTATTTATCAATGTAGATAAGGGCCTGTATCGTTCTGTTGGCCTATCTCTATGACGAAGAGGCATGGGCCGTATTGTATTGTATTAACCGTAACTCTACATTCCATAGCATCTTTTATAGAATTGTTCAGGTACTTTTTATTCAACCAGTCATTGTAATGTACATACCTTGGAACTTGTATGTTTTAATTTAGTATTACAGCGGACAACAGACAGGGAAGTGCGGAAAATGCAGCGTTCTGGTCGAGTTGTGACTCGTGCAATCTTTTAACGTGGAATATCCTACATTTCAGCACCATTTTGTGGACAGCGACATAATAATTCCAAGCTCTTAGCAATCCGAATTGCAGTTTTGTTTCATTCGTTCAGAATCTTTTGTGAAATATTGTATGTAAAACGCATTCATTTGCTCGTGTACGAACATAATATATCCGAAATATGTCAAATAATCTAACATTTGAAATGCAGTTTACATTGTATAGTATATTCAAGGTTAGCCCCAATGTTTTTCTGTTTAAAATTGTCTTTAGCCATCACTGGTTTCGCATGAATTATTTTCTTCACCACATTGTAGATTGGTCTAACGTTTCTCAATTTGACCTACACTGAACTACTGGTGGGTTGGTTATTTCGTGGTGTTGCATGGGGTGCCTTTCATGCCTTGGACTGCAAGGGCCGCTGTTGATCAGGGGAGGGAGATTATGAAAAGGAAAAAATGCATTGCAACACCTCCCCTTCTACACGCAGTTAGGGAAGGATGGGAGAGAGAGGGAGAGAGAGAGAGAGAGAGACGAGTGGGCAGAGACAGCACACAAGCTCCAGTTACTACGTCTCTATTGGATTTGCAAACCAAGACAGCTTGTGTTTTAGTATGACTATATCTCCTTCATGGTTTTAACAGTTATAGAAATAGCCTGATCATGGAAAATAGAGTTTTGGCCGCCTTGGATAAACAGCTATTACATCGAAGGTTACTGCAAGTGCTATGGGTTATGGCTGTTTATTTCAGCCCGTTGGTGAGTGCACAGATGCGCTATTCCATTCCTGAAGAAATGAGAAAAGGGGCTCTCATAGGCAACATCGCCAACGATCTCGGCATAGAGGTGAAACGATTGCAAGCTGGCCGGGCCCGGATCGTGACGGGAGACGGCATACAGCACACAGAGCTGCAGACGGACAAAGGGATTTTGGTCGTCAATGAGAGAATTGACAGAGAAAAGCTTTGTGGTGAGACAACTCCATGTAGCTTTACGTTCGAAATCATTCTCGATAATCCTATGGAGCTACATCATGTTACCGTTGAGATATTGGATGTTAACGACCATTCGCCAGGGTTTCAGAAAAAGGAAATTAATTTGCAGATCAGTGAATCAGCAGTGTTTGGGTCACGCTTCTTACTAGGGAGCGCGGAGGACCCTGACGTTGGAATTAACGCTCTACAGAATTACGTGTTGACTCCTAATGATAATTTCGTTCTGAAGCAGCACGCTCGTCCAGATGGGGTGAAATACGCAGAGATGGTGCTTCAGAAGCCTTTAGACCGAGAGCAGCATCCCCGCATCTCTCTGACGTTAACTGCCGTCGATGGTGGGAATCCGCAGAGATCTGGCTCTGTGAATATTGAGGTGATTGTTTTAGATGTCAATGACAATGTACCCGTATTTAACCAGTCAGTGTATAGAGCAACCGTTATGGAAAATGCATCAAAAGGGACATACATCACTACAGTTAATGCAAGTGATGCAGATAGTGGATTGAATGGACTAATTACTTACAGTTTCGCAAATCTAAAAGGTAATGTTGCTGAAATATTTACAATAGATGAGCACACCGGTATGATATCTGTAAATGGAGAGATCGATTGTGAAAAGGCAAAGAAATTCGAAATTGGCATAGAGGCTAAAGACCAGGGTGGTCTAGGAGACTCTAGCAAAGTCATAGTCGAAGTCTTAGACGTAAATGACAACGTTCCTGCTCTTAGTGTAATGTCTTTTTCCAGTCCTGTGTCTGAGGACGCACCAGCCGGCACAACTATAGCCATTCTAAACGCTAAAGACTTAGATGCAGGAGAAAACGGACAGGTTACTTGTTCAATTGACCAAAATATTCCATTCAAAATAAAATCATCATTGAGAAATTATTATACACTAGTTACTGATGCCACCCTTGATCGCGAGCGGATCTCAGAATACAATATCACAATCATAGCGACCGACTCTGGGTCCCCTCCGCTCTCTAGCAGGAGAACATTGCACCTTAAAGTATCCGACGTGAATGACAATAGCCCAGTATTTCCACAGCAAGTGTATACTGCCCACGTGGTCGAAAATAACTCTCCAGGCGTGTCTATATTTATGATTAGTGCGAGGGACGCTGACTGGAATCAAAACGCACGCATCTCTTACCTGCTGGAAGACACGGTAGTGGCTGGGTCCCCTGTGTCTACTTACATTTCAGTCAATGCTGAGAGCGGTATGATACACGCGCTGCGCTCATTCGACTACGAACAGATGAAAAATATCAACATTTGTGTCAAAGCACAAGACGGTGGCTCACCACCCCTCAGCTCCAATGTGACATTAACAATTCTCATTGATGACCAGAATGATAACGCACCTCAGGTTCTCTACCCAGTACAAAGTGGTGGCTCTCTGGTGGCTGAAATGGTGCCTCATTCAGCAGATGTGGGCTATCTTGTCACTAAAGTGGTGGCTGTTGATATGGACTCTGGACAGAATGCCTGGCTCTCATATAAACTTCAGAGAGCAACAGACAGGGCGCTGTTTGAAGTGGGCCTGCAGAATGGAGAAATAAGAACTGTACGCCAGGTCAATGATAAAGATGCTGTGAAGCAAAGACTGACTGTTGTCGTGGAGGATAATGGACAGCCCTCTCGATCAGCTACAGTCAATGTGAACGTGGTGGTGGCCGACAGCTTCCCTGAAGTACTCTCTGAGTTCACTGACTTCACGGTCGACAGGACATATGATAACAACCTTACTTTTTATCTAGTCATGGCCCTGGCAGTGGTGTCTATTCTTTTCATTTTTTCCATCATCGCTATCATCTCTGTGAAAATCTACAGATGGAGACAAAATAGATTGTATTATAAGTCTGCAGCAAACCTCCCTGTTATCCCATATCACCCTCCAGTTTACTCAGATGGAACCCTACAACATGTGTACAACTATGAGGTGTGTGGCACCACTGACTCTAGGATGAGTGACATGAAGTTTGTCAGGCCTTACAGCCAGGGCACCCTGGTGAATGTGAGTCGTATGGGGACAGTACAGAGAGAAAAGAAAGAGCAGGAGGATGCTGGTGTTGCTGAAGAGGTGAGGGAATGTAATCACTCTTAAAAAAAGGGGCTGGGGATATTGGTGTGTGTGTGTGTGTGTGTGTGTGTGTGTGTGTGTGTGTGTGTGTGTATTGCATACTGATCAAGTCTCATATCTCTGCAGTGCTGAAGGTGGACTGTTTCTTTCTAGAAAAGCTTCTTTATAACACCTTTGTATAGCATGACATGACAAGTGTTTATGTAATAGGAAGTAGGCCACTTTAGGCCTAATTGGTTTGCGTCAACATTTTCTGTATTTTCAAGTTTGATCTAACAAGCTTGATCTCATTTCACAGTAATGTAGTACTTCTTTAAAACCCTAAGTGCCGCTGTTGATCTTGCTATATTCAGCACCAATCACAGTACCTCCCAGCCTAATAATGCACTCCATAACGCCTCGATTCAGTAAATCGATGTTGCACTTGATAGAATAAGGGTCGTTTCGTGGCCAGTCTATAGCCTAAATTTCTCTTCGCTGTAAATGTAGGCAACGCCACTCGGACTGGATTATTGGAAAATACCCTCGAGGATTTATTATTCCGCAAACCATTTCGATTTACCATCGCCATTCCTTGTCGAAAAATGGCAGTTAGGAGAATCAACTGGATCTTCGAGCTGCCTTTGTGCGTGTTCATGGCTTGCACGCTCCCAGTTGATCCTGTGTCCGGGCAGGTCCGCTACTCTATTCCGGAGGAGATGGCAGTGGGCTCCTTTGTGGGCAATATCGCCAAGGACCTGGGATTGGAGGCTCAGCGGCTTGTAGCTGGTAGAGCTCGGGTTTTCACCGCGGGCGACAGTGAGTACGTAGGACTGGACAGAGAAAAGGGACATTTGTTAGTGAAGGAGAGAATGGACCGGGAACAGCTATGTGGGGAAACGTCCGTCTGTAGCTTCAGTTTTGAGGTGATTTTAGAGAATCCAATGGAACTGTTTCGAGTTACAGTAGAAATACTAGACATAAACGACAACAGCCCTGCATTTCCGAAGAGAGAAATTGAATTGGAAATTAGTGAGTCAGTTGCGCCTGGTGCGCGTTTCTCTGTGGAAAGCGCAGTCGACCAAGACGTAGGGGCAAACACACTTCAGAAATACATATTAAACCCGACGGATCATTTTAATATTAGGACTCAAGGTCGTTTAGATAACAGTGAACATATAGAGATGGTGCTCCAGAAACCTCTGGACAGAGAAAACACAAACCATCACTACCTGACTTTAATTGCTGTCGATGGTGGGGACCCTCAAAGGTCTGGAACAGTTAAAATCAAAATAGTGGTTCTCGATGCCAACGACAATGCCCCTGTATTTAGCCAGACGACATATAAATCATCCGTTTCAGAAAATGCAGCAAAGGGCACATTGGTTACAACAGTCAGTGCGACAGACGCAGACGAGGGATCTAGCGCTAATATAGAATATTATTTTGAGCATGCTACCGCTACTATTCAAAAGCTATTCACAATCGACCCGATCTCAGGCGAGGTTAGGGTAGCAGGAGCTATAGATTATGAAAAAAATAAACAATTCAAGATAAAAGTAAAATCAAAGGATCATGGTGGCTTAACAGACTCATGTGGAATCGTCATTGATGTCATTGACGTGAATGATAACATTCCGAAAATAACAGTCATGTCATTTTCTAGTGCGCTACCCGAGGATTCAGTCCCTGGCACTATTGTAGCCATGATTAACGTCCAAGATCTGGACTTCGCGGAAAATGCAAAAGTAACGTGCTCCATTGATCACAACTTTCCTTTCAAGATGGAATCATCTTTAGCGAATTTCTACAATCTGGTGACAGACTCGTTATTGGACAGAGAGCAGACAGCAGAGTATAATATCACAATTACAGCAGTAGATGGAGGCAGGCCACCTCTCTCAAGCACAAAGACGCTCAGTTTAAGGATATCAGATGTAAACGACCATGCGCCCCAGTTCGAACAAGGGATGTATGATGCATATGTGTTGGAAAACAATGCCCCGTCTCTATCGTTCTTCTCTGTGAGAGCTACAGACGCCGACTGGGGACCAAACGCTAGAGTATCGTATTTCATAGAGGATGGTAGTCTCAATGGGGCTCCACTTGCCTCGTATGTCTCAATAAATTCAGACAGTGGGGTGCTGTACGCGGTGAAGCCCTTTGATTATGAACAAATCAAATCGTTCCACATCGTTGTGAAAGCACAAGATGGAGGCTCTCCTCCATTGAGTAGCAATGTGACAATAAACATACTCATCAAAGACCAGAATGACAATGCGCCTCAGGTTCTCTACCCAGTACAAAGTGGTGGCTCTCTGGTGGCTGAAATGGTGCCTCATTCAGCAGATGTGGGCTATCTTGTCACTAAAGTGGTGGCTGTTGATATGGACTCTGGACAGAATGCCTGGCTCTCATATAAACTTCAGAGAGCAACAGACAGGGCGCTGTTTGAAGTGGGCCTGCAGAATGGAGAAGTAAGAACTGTACGCCAGGTCAATGATAAAGATGCTGTGAAGCAAAGACTGACTGTTGTCGTGGAGGATAATGGACAGCCCTCTCGATCAGCTACAGTCAATGTGAACGTGGTGGTGGCCGACAGCTTCCCTGAAGTACTCTCTGAGTTCACTGACTTCACGGTCGACAGGACATATGATAACAACCTTACTTTTTATCTAGTCATGGCCCTGGCAGTGGTGTCTATTCTTTTCATTTTTTCCATCATCGCTATCATCTCTGTGAAAATCTACAGATGGAGACAAAATAGATTGTATTACAAGTCTGCAGCAAACCTCCCTGTTATCCCATATCACCCTCCAGTTTACTCAGACGGAACCTTACAACATGTGTACAACTATGAGGTGTGTGGCACCACTGACTCTAGGATGAGTGACATGAAGTTTGTCAGGCCTTACAGCCAGGGCACCCTGGTGAATGTGAGTCGTATGGGGACAGTACAGAGAGAAAAGAAAGAGCAGGAGGATGCTGGTGTTGCTGAAGAGGTGAGGGAATGTAATCACTCTTAAAAAAAGGGGCTGGGGATATTGGTGTGTGTGTGTGTGTGTGTGTGTGTGTGTGTGCGCGCCGCGCACTTACGTGTATGTGTGCGTGTGCGTGTGCATGTGTGTGTGAGCATGCGTACCCATGTGTTTTTATATTATTGTATATTATAGGCTTAGTTAATACAGAATACTGATCTAATCTCATATTACTACAGCACTGAAGCTTGACTGTTTCCTTCTAGAAAAGCTATATTTTATAACACCTTTGTATAGCATGACATGACAAGTGTTTATGCAATACAAAGTCCTAATGGCCTAATGGCTTGGTGTCAACATTCTCTGTAGGCTATGTTCAAGTTTGATCCAACAAGTTTGATCTCATTTTATATTCCCCAATAATGTAGTACTTCTTTAAAACCCTAAGTGCCGCTGTTGATCTTGCTATATTCAACACCAATCACAGTACCTCCCATCCTAATAATGCACTCCATAACGCGGAGATTCAGTAAACCGATATTTCATTTCCACACATAAGGGTCCTTTCGTGGCCAGTCTATATGTTTTAAGTCTCTCTTCGTTCTGTAAATGTAGGCAACGCCACTCGGACGGGATTATTGGAAGAAAAAATAAAAACCTCTAGGATTTATTTTTCCCAATAGCATTTTAATTTACCATCTCCACCCTTGTCGAGCAATGGCAATGAGGAGAATCAACTGGATCTTCGGGCTGCCTTTGTGCCTGTTCATGGCTTCCACGCTCTCAGTTGTTCCTGTGTCCGGGCAGGTCCGCTACTCTATCCCGGAGGAGATGGCAGTGGGCTCCTTTGTGGGCAATATCGCCAAGGACCTAGGATTGGAGGCTCAGCGGCTTGTAGCTGGTAGAGCTCGTGTTTTCACCGCGGGCGACAGTGAGTACGTAGGACTCGACAGAGAAAAGGGACATTTGTTAGTGAAGGAGAGAATGGACCGGGAACAGCTCTGTGTGGAAACGTCCGTTTGTAGCTTCAGTTTTGAGGTGATTCTAGAGAATCCAATGGAACTGTATAGTGTTACTGTGGAAATAGTGGATATCAACGACAATAGCCCAATATTTCCGAAGAGAGATATTGAATTGGAAATCAGCGAGTTAGCCCTCCCCGGTGCGCGTTTCTCTTTAGAGAGCGCAGTAGACCAGGACGTGGGAGAAAATACATTACAGAAATACCTGCTAAATCCCACAGACAATTTTAATCTTAAGGTTCAACGTCGCTCAGATGGCAGTAAGAATGTGGAAATGGTACTTCAAAAACCCCTTGATAGAGAAACAACAAAGCACCATCATTTGACTTTAACTGCTGTTGACGGCGGAGACCCTCAAAGGTCTGGAACAGTCAAGATTCATATTGTAGTTCTCGATGCCAATGACAATGCCCCTGTATTTAGCCAGACTAATTACAAAGCATCGGTCCCAGAAAATGCAGCGGTAGGCGCGTTGGTTACAACAGTAAGTGCGACAGACGCAGACGAGGGATCTAGCGCTAATATAGAATATTATTTTGAGCATGCTACCGCTACTATTCAAAAGCTATTCACAATCGATCCGATATCAGGCGAGGTTAGGGTTGCAGGAGCTATAGATTATGAAAAAAAAAAAAAATTCCAGATTAAAGTAAAATCAAAGGATCATGGTGGCTTAACAGACTCCAGTGAAATCGTAATTGATGTTATTGACATGAATGATAACATTCCGAAAATAACTATAATGTCATTTTCGAGTGCACTGCCTGAGGACTCGCTACCTGGCACTGTTGTAGCCATCATCAACGTCCAAGACCTTGACACCGGAGATAATGCCAAGGTTACATGTTCCCTTGATCACAACCTTCCTTTCAAGATGGAATCATCTTTGGCCAAATATTACAATCTGGTGACAGACTCGTTATTGGACAGAGAGCAGACAGCAGAGTATAATATCACAATTACCGCAGTAGATGGAGGCAGGCCACCTCTCTCAAGCACAAAGACGCTCAGTTTAAGGATATCAGATGTAAACGACCATGCGCCCCGATTCGAACAAGGGATGTATGATGCCTATGTGTTGGAAAACAATGCCCCGTCTCTATCGTTCTTCTCTGTGAGAGCTACAGACGCCGACTGGGGACCAAACGCTAGAGTATCGTATTTCATAGAGGATGGTAGTCTCAATGGGGCTCCACTTGCCTCGTATGTCTCAATAAATTCAGACAGTGGGGTGCTGTACGCGGTGAAGCCCTTTGATTATGAACAAATCAAATCGTTCCACATCGTTGTGAAAGCACAAGATGGAGGCTCTCCTCCACTGAGTAGCAATGTGACAATAAACATACTTATCAAAGACCAGAATGACAACGCGCCTCAGGTTCTCTACCCAGTACAAAGTGGTGGCTCTCTGGTGGCTGAAATGGTGCCTCATTCAGCAGATGTGGGCTATCTTGTCACTAAAGTGGTGGCTGTTGATATGGACTCTGGACAGAATGCCTGGCTCTCATATAAACTACAGAGAGCAACAGACAGGGCGCTGTTTGAAGTGGGCCTGCAGAATGGAGAAATAAGAACTGTACGCCAGGTCAATGATAAAGATGCTGTGAAGCAAAGACTGACTGTTGTCGTGGAGGATAATGGACAGCCCTCTCGATCAGCTACAGTCAATGTGAACGTGGTGGTGGCCGACAGCTTCCCTGAAGTACTCTCTGAGTTCACTGACTTCACGGTCGACAGGACATATGATAACAACCTTACTTTTTATCTAGTCATGGCCCTGGCAGTGGTGTCTATTCTTTTCATTTTTTCCATCATCGCTATCATCTCTGTGAAAATCTACAGATGGAGACAAAATAGATTGTATTACAAGTCTGCAGCAAACCTCCCTGTTATCCCATATCACCCTCCAGTTTACTCAGACGGAACCTTACAACATGTGTACAACTATGAGGTGTGTGGCACCACTGACTCTAGGATGAGTGACATGAAGTTTGTCAGGCCTTACAGCCAGGGCACCCTGGTGAATGTGAGTCGTATGGGGACAGTACAGAGAGAAAAGAAAGAGCAGGAGGATGAGGACGTGTCTCTAGAGGTGAGACAGGCTGCTTTGTAATGAATTCTAATGCAGTGTTCATATGTGCACCTGTTACTGAATTAAGTCAGCACCATGGTCCAAAAACCATAACAACAATCAAGGTCAGTTTGTGAGTGACTGCACCATAGGCATAGCTTCACCCTTTTCTTATCGTTTTGATGGTGTCTTTTTCCTGTTAGATTAGGGGTTTCTTGTAACAGTGCATCTATTCGGCTACACGTCATTCGTTTGTGTAACTTTATTAGTGTCTAAGACGTGGCCTCAGGCTACCTCATGGTATTGGCACCACATGTCGTATAGTTCCTGTCTGTCTATTTCAGTGTGAGAGTGTTAGAACTCTAGTCTATGGTGTTTGTGTCTGTCTGTGCAGGAAGCATACAGGTATCTCTAAAGAGCATTAGGGAGGCCAGATGGCCATCAAGCTTACTCTGATACCATGATTCTGTGATAATCTTTTCCTCTTCCACAAAAACCCACGAGGTGTGCAGATCGAGGGGTGTGTCTGTGACAGTGGGTACAAAGACACCACTGCAGTTGAACATTATAGTGTATCGGTTTCATTAGATAATCGCGACGGATCTGAGGTGGTTGTCTCTTCATCTCTCTTCTGTCACACATTCTCCCTCTCTCCCTGTGTATGTTCATCTCCTACTGTCCTACCCCCTCCTTCTCTGGTCTTCATTCTCCCTCTCTCCCTGTGTATGTTCATCTCCTACTGTCCTACCCCCCTCCTTCTCTGCTCTTCACTCTCCCTCTCTCCTTGTTTATGTTCATCTCCTACTGTCCTACCCCCCTCCTTCTCTGCTCTTCACTCTCCCTCTCTCCTTGTGTATGTTCATCTCCTGCCGTCCTACCCCCCTCCTTCTCTGCTCTTCATTCTCCCTCTCTCCCTGTGTATGTTCATCTCCTGCTGTCCTACCCCCCTCCTTCTCTGCTCTTCACTCTCCCTCTCTCCCTGTGTATGTTCATCTCCTGCCGTCCTACCCCCCTCCTTCTCTGCTCTTCACTCTCCCTCTCTCCCTGTGTATGTTCATCTCCTGCTGTCCTACCCCCCTCCTTCTCTGCTCTTCACTCTCCCTCTCTGTAAAACAGTTCAGCGCCCGGCACCCTGACCCAGTTTCCTCTTACACACTGCAATAATAGTCTGTGCTGCTGTGCTGTGGTAATTTGTTCATATATGTCTGTCCAGGCTTTATCCCACAACAGTGTCACAGTTGGTCCTCTCTCGCTCTCTCACTCTCTCTCGCTCTCACTCTCACACTCGCTCTCTCTCTCACTCCCTCACTCTCACCCACTGTCTCCCCCCATCTCTCTCTCTCTCTACTTGTATTTTCACTGAAAGCAGTTCAGATGTTATTTGTGTGTATGTTTGTATTGCAACTCCATTTCTCCTTACTTGACACTTATTCAGCCTTTCACATACTGGAGGAATACTCAAGTACCAACCAGAAACAGCTAATTGCCTTATCAATTACATTATTAATGCCCTTTCTTGTTTAGTGAAGGTTTAATGCATGCTTAGGTATGTGGAAGATGTGATTCAGTTCCCATCTGCCTAGGAACCATCAGCATCACATCTTCTCTGTCTCTCATTTTAACCACTAGGTCATGCATGGTTACTCAGAGGTTTTTACTGAACATCTACAGAATACTTTATTCTGGCCGTTTTTATGTGTGTGTTCATGTTAAGCTCTCTGCATTTTAATATCTTGATTGTTTGCTGTAAGTTTGGCATGTATAGTAAGTTATTCTGTTTAGGATGTTAGGTCCTGAATGTGTTGTTCAAGGCTGGTTTCAGTGAGAGCTCTGTGAGGCAGTATCTCACTCTCTTCTCCAGCATCCCAGGGAGAACCACCTGGAGGTCAGGCACGTTGTCATAGTAACACTCTCTCAATACAGAGAGAACTGTTACAGAAATGTGGATATCTTGTATATCAATGTTTGCAGATCATAGAATTATTCTCTTTTCAATGAAAATGGTTCTGTCTTAATGTCAGCAGCACACTACAGACTGCAAGGCCCAGATGTGTGTTGGCCAGAGAGAATAGGCCTAAATGGATTGGATTTGTATTTTCTCCTTTCTCAAAGTTAGAACAGCTTTCACATTGGAGATGTATATCTAGGTATGTGTGTGTGTGTGTGTGTGTGTGGGGGGGGGGGGGGGTTGTATGATAAGAGAGAGAGAGAGATAATTAGCAGAGCTTAAACAACATTCTATATTGCTTTTTATCCCACTAATGTCCTGCGTAATAGGCCAGTCTAACCCTTTTGTTACACAACATATCATGAAGGTAGGACGTGGGCAGGGCACTTTTGTTACAACAGCACTGAAGTGGTTTGCCCCGAATGCATTTTAACTGCACTGGGCTGCTTACTGCTTTATAATATTGACCCAGTGTGTGCTGGTGTTCTATTAGACTATAAGTACCCTTCAACTACTCTGTCATAACCTCAGTGCACCCATATCAATCATACATGTGTATAAACTTGGACTTACATAGTCACAAGGCACACATAGTATTCCCTATGACATGGGTCATGGTACTACTTTATGAAACTATTCATCTATATGTATGAATGTACTGCTCTTAAGCATATGTAAACTGTATGCATAAACTGCATGTATGCTACATGTTTAAGCTGCACCTGGGACACTTGTATATGTATCCCATTGTACATTGTAAAGACTAGACAATAGGTGTAATGAATGATACATAGACAATGCAATGATATCATGGAAATATATGCTACTGTAAGTGACATACGATGAAATAAACAACATATTAAGGTCTTTTAAATGAATAAGTATCTAAGTAGAGATACTACAGCACTCGATGTCTTTCTGTGTTTGGTCCATGTTTTCATTTGTTTCCTGTAAAACAGCCAATGACTGGACAGCAGCCTGGTGGTGCAGGACACGTTGTATAGAACACACTGTGTGGAGGCAGAGGGAGGGGGCGAGGTCTTGATCCTCATGCAGCAGTAGGAGGCCTATGAGAGGCAGGTTTAACTGCAGCAGAGGCTTCTGTTTCACTTGAGTCCACTCAAAGTATGGTCTTCAGACGTCAGTTTGTGCAGTACATACACACACATCCACCCACACCCCCCCCCCCCTCCTCTCTTCCTTCTCCGCTTTGACTAATACAGCAGCTCAGTACAGTGACATACAAGATCCATACAGCTGGAAAATCAGTCCTTCCTTTAGGATAATATAATACTTTACTGAGACTGTGTTTCACTTGGCTGTCAGGTTTGTTGTGTCTCAAACTGTATTATAAAAGGAATATAAAATTGCCAGGAGAATGTGCTATTCAACTTCATAATTGCAGATACTTTAGCATGTACAGAGAACATCCCCACTCTCTAATGTGCTATCTATTCAGATGTGTTTGTCTGTGCATGCAGGCAGCTTGCATTCCCACCCCACCCTTCTCTATACAACACAGAAACACACACATGAATGTTCTGATCGAGAGGTGGGATGTGTTGCCATGACGACTGGCTGAGTCATGATGAAGACTGTACCATTCCCTCAGAACATGTAGGGGGATGCTGTTAAGAATTAGGCTTATTGATAGAAAGACAGTGTATTACTGTGCAGAGACCAAAGAAAGCGACCCCTGCCATAGGCCAAGTGTCAGTCATTACTTGCACAGAGCTTCAGTGGGGCAGGGGCAGGGGGAGGGGGAGACATGTTTGTTTGTGTGTATATGTGGCTTTATGATTTGCACCAAATCTCTCTCTAAATGTCTTTTTAGAGTGGAGTGCGTGCATGTGTGCATATGTGCGTCTTTGTGTGTGCGTGCGTGCGTGTGTTTGTGTGGACACAGATTGGATATGACTGTAGGGGAGCAGGTGTTGGTGGTGATGATGATGATGATGATGACTGATATTGTTGTATTTACATAAGTGTGGTAATGAGGTTTTTAAACTTGAGATTGATGTAATTTACTGAATTATAAGATAGTGGTATTAAGCTATGGTTTGAATCCTGATTAAAAGCACACTGCATAAATGTACAGTGATGTCCAATTCATCATGAAGCTACATCAGCTACTTTCTCTTACACAGTAATAAAAACGTACCCTGGTGAGTATGATACTGACATGAGTGTCAGTTGGGTTTAAATCTAAACATATTTAAATTGGGTAAGTATATCAAGTTATATGCAGTCCCTGTCCTTATCTAACAAGTGTTTTTTCTTTTCTTTTTCATGTTGTTGCTGTCTCTGCGTCCCTCATAACAGGTAAGAGCATATATGTATATCTATCTATCGATCGATCTATCGATCGATCTATCAATATGGCTGTCTATCTATCTGTTTATCTGTCTATCTACGCACGCGTGCACACACACAGACACACACACGACAATCATGAGGGGCCTCTTTGGTCACGGTACTCATAAAGGGAGTTAGTTTTCTTCTGTAGTCTATTGCCTTTGTTCTTCTATTTTCCCTATCGTATTATTGGTGATATTAATGCTAACGTTGAAATGTTAAGGACGACAGGAAGGAGCACATATCAATGAGCTGTGCACAAATTATCCTGAAACTCTATAATGAACAATGTGTCTGTATCAGTGAACACAATAAATACAGTACGTCTGTACCAATGAATATCGAATATTTTCCTTTGGTTGATAAAGAGGAATGGCAATCATGTACTTCATGTATTCCAGAATATTCTCAAATGATACTCAGCAATATATTATAGAAAATCGAGAGGAAATAGTGCGCATTGTTTACGCCGCCATCATGGTTCCTATTTCTGCGGCGCATGCACCAGCATTGGCTCTCCGCCTGTGTGGCGCTGTTCACCCGCGTGGTGCTGAAACGCTCCGCTCTCTCAGTGCAGCGCGCGTGGTCCCTTGTCTGCCTCACAACGCAGCCCCTTGCAGGGATTGGACAGTCTCGTGCTGTAAAAGTGGGTCATAATCTGCTGCTTGTTTATTGCTCTGAAATATTACTTGCGGCAAATGATGTGTTGTCGAACTGGCAGAAGAGAGATAATGTGCATACATGATTCATTAAGCCTCCTCTCTCGCCTAAATGCTGTAATTACAGCTTCCTCTTTTGTGGGGGTTTTTATGTGTATTTTCCCCTCATTATGTGGTGCTTCATATATACAGGTATCTACTTGATCTTGTGTGTCTTGTGTTTCAAAGAACATCAATCCCTTAGTTGCCTCACTTGCTCCCCCTCCACCTGATCCTTTCAGACCCAGCCCGACCGCCCTCCCATGCATGCTACTGTACCGTGAGCTGACGTGTGTGTGAGGATGAGAGAGACCTGTTCTTTGTTCATCACGAGGGCTGTGAGAACAAACAGGCTGCGCTTCCCTCTCGTTGCCACACGACGGCAGAAACAGTACAGTAAACTGAGGGCTTGATGGGATGTATATGATACCTTATGATTAACAATAGTATTATTATCATAATTTACTTATTATTATTATTATTATTATTATTATTAATAATAATAATAATAATAATAATAATAATAATGGAATACCTTGATGAATGCATTTTGATTTAGTCCCTTTATTACATTTTAATTGAAGTACAGTACCAGTCAAACGTTTGGACACACCTTGTCAAGAGTGTGCAAAGCTGTCATCAAAGCAAAAGGTGGCTACTTTGAAGAATCTAAAATATAAAACATATTCTGGTTTGTTTAACACTTTTTTGTTTACTACATAATTCCATATGTGTTCCTTCATAGTTTTGATGTCTTCAATATTAATCTACAATGTAGAAAATAATTTTAAAAAAATAAAGAAAAACCATTGAATCAGAAGGTGTGTCCAAACTTTTGACTGGTACTGTACGTCAAAAGTGACTGCTCATCTGCTTCTAAAGTAGTGAATACATACTGTGCCTTTAAGACAGAACCTAGGCAGTGTGTGATTGGTTGTACTAGAGTGTGCTCTGTACCAATGCTGTGCAGAGCCGTACGAGGGGATCTACTCCCTCCCCTCAGTCACACCATCGCAACCCTGACAATGCCCAGAGCTGAGAGATACGCTTTTATTGACTGGAAACAATTCAATTTCATTCATTGGAAATGTGTATTCAAGACACTACGCTGAAAAAACGTTGATGATTTTCATATTGTGTACATGTGAAGATTACTGTGACAAGGTGTAATGGAACAAAGGACAATGAGGATTCGAAGCCATTTGAGGTGGCAATGGTTGTGGATGTATCTTTGTGTACTCCTGTGGAATACAATAGAGGCTCAGATTCGCTACACCATACCCGAGGAATTAAAACAAGGCTCTGTTGTTGGAAATATAGCCAAGGATCTGGGTTTGGGAACCTCTGAGATATATGATCGTAAACTGCGGATAGCTTCTAATTCTGGTAAGGAGTACTTCAGTGTGGATTTGGGAAAAGGTGAGCTGGTTGTCAATGAGAGGATAGACAGAGAGGACTTATGTGGAGAGAATGTTCCCTGTCTGTTAGCATTGGAGGTTGTAGTTGAAAATCCATTACAGCTGCACCGCATTGAAATAGAAATACAGGATATCAACGACAATTCTCCACGTTTTCTTAACAATGAAAGTATTTTGAAAATTGCCGAGTCTATTAATCCAGGTGCAAAGTTCTCATTGGAAAGCGCACAGGATCCTGACGTAGCCTCTAACTCGTTACGGTCGTATAGTATCACTGACAATGCCAATTTCGTGTTGAATGTCAAGACCCAAGATGGCACAAAAATCCCCGAGCTTGTGCTTAAGGCTTCACTGGACAGAGAAAAGCAGGCAGTTCATAAACTGGTGCTAACTGCTGTCGATGGAGGGAATCCAGCGCGTTCTGGCACCTCTGAAATCACGGTCATTGTGTTGGATATTAATGACAACGAACCGCAGTTTGAAAAAGCTTTTTATGAAGTGACCGTTGCTGAGAATACGCCAGCTGGCACTCAGCTTTTAAACGTTAAAGCTACAGATTCTGACGAAGGACCAAATGGAGAGATCGAGTATTTTTTTAGAGACAAAACACCAGAAATAACAATGGCTATATTTGATGTTAACTCGCAGACTGGAGACATAACTGTTAAAGGACAGCTTGACTATGAACAAGCTAACTTGCATAAATTCGATATCGTGGCAAAGGATAAAGGTAACCCAAGGATGGAGGGGCAATGTAGTGTAAAAATAAAGATTGCTGATATTAATGATAATGCCCCTGAAATTATAATAACGTCTCTAACTAGTCCAATACCTGAGGATTCTGTGCCTGGGGTGGTTATTGCATTAATTAGCGCAAAAGACTTAGACGCTGGTGAAAATGGCAGAGTGAAGTTAAACGTGACCCCGGGCTCCCCGTTCACTCTGAAGCCCACTGTTTCCAATCATTATGCACTAGTGACACATGGGCAACTAGACCGCGAGACGTTTTCGGAGTATGGTGTTGTCATAAACGCAATTGATTCAGGGTCCCCACCTTTATTTACAAAGAAAACCGTGACAGTGAGTATTCTAGATAGAAATGATAACCCTCCGGTTTTCTCTCAACGTTCATACACAGTCTATGTTAGAGAAAACGGCACCCCAGGATCTATACTGTGTTCAGTGTCCGCCTCTGATCTCGACATGGGAGAAAATGCTAAAATCTCCTATTCTATATTAGACTCTAAAGTAGAAGACGTTTCTGTCTCCTCCTATGTATACATAAACTCAGATAACGGCAGCATATACAGCATGCACTCGTTTGACTATGAGAAACTGAAAGTGTTTCAGATCCAGGTTCAGGTAAAGGACCACGGCTCTCCTTCACTGAGCAGCAACGCTACGGTTCATGTTTTTATCCTGGATCAGAACGACAATGTCCCCGCTGTTATTTACCCCTCCGCTATCATGGGCTCCGTCTCCCATCAGAATATGCCCCGGTCCGCTAAACCAGGCCACCTCGTCACAAAGGTAACAGCAGTGGACGCTGACTCGGGCCATAACGCCTGGATTTCCTACAGGCTGGCGGAGGCCACAGACACGTCTCTGTTCAGTGTGAATCTTTACACAGGGGAGGTGAGGACTAAACGCGCTGTTTCAGAGCAGGATGACTCCTCTCAGAGGCTGCTTATAGAGATAAAGGACAACGGGGAGCCGGCCCAGTCCACCACAGTCACTGTCAATATACTGGTAGAGAACGGGCTCAACGAGCCCATATCAGACTTCCGCCAGAAAACAGCAGAGCCCAACAAGAAAAGCAGTAAAATCACCTTTTATTTGATCATCTCTCTGGCCTCAGTCTCCGTGTTGTCACTATTGACTTTTCTGATATTAGTGGTGAAGTGCGTTAGAAACACAAGGAGCAACTCGAGTTGCTGCATCGGACGGGGCGACTCTGACGGATACAAGAATCCCAACAGAAACCTGCAGATCCAGCTCAACACTGACGGGCCTATTAAGTATGTGGAGGTCCTGGGAGGGGACATGTTGTCTCAGAGCCAGTCCTTCAGGTCGTGTCTCTCTCCAGTCTCAGAGTTCAGTGATTTCACCCTCGTTAAGCCCAGCAGCACCACTGACTTTAAGGAGATGATAAACGTGCTTGACGCATCTTTACCTGACAGCGCGTGGACATTCGAGAGCCAGCAGGTGAGCACAGCATATGTTTTCATGTTTACGCGGGTGTACTCGCACAATGTAGAAAATAATAAAAATAAAGAAAAGAAGGTGTGTCCAAACTTTTGACTGGTACTATATATATATATATATATATATATATATATATCGACATCCTATAATACTACTATGCACTTCATTTGTGTTTGTTGCATTGAGAAATGTGTGTTTGCATATCACATGTATTGAATTGGTCAAACATTTTCGTCATTTGGGGTGCTCTCCATGGTCCTGAAATAGCTCGTAAATGCTTGTTGTGTCTCGGAAAACCTGTTCCTGTCTGTGGCGTTTAGTAAGACATTAGTAACTGTTGTCAATTGCTTTACTTGCAGTTTGTTGTAGTATTATGCTTATGCTTTCCAAGCGTGTCATATGGCAGTCGGTTATCATGATTGATATTTCTATGCAGGCGTATGTTGTCAACATTCTAATATGCAGTGTAGCATGGGCAGGTTATCCAACCACTATCTTCTGACACAGATGTGAGAGAGCTTATCTATGTAATTGGCTTTTCATGTTTTATTTACCTCTGTCCCCCAACACTGCACTGTCTAAGGCTATGCAGGGTTTCAAATTATATGGTTTTCATTTGCATCATTTATAATTTGAATTCAGTAAATACCACCTTCCCACTTGTTGTAGGCCTACATTGCTGTAGGCATCCTTTTCTGCACTGTTTCTTTAATGTGAATAGCAGCTCCCTGTTAGACTCTATTGGAGGTCCGTGAACCAATGAAATGCTGAACTGTACCGAGAGATCTAGTCCCTCCCCCAGCCACAGCACCGTAGCCCATACAATGCACAGAGCTGGGGGAAAGGGAGCTGCGCTAGCATAAACAAGACGGAGAATTAGAATGATGTTAACCTCACAATTCGAACAATAGCTATGTACTAGGCCGTACTGTGTAATCTTGCAATGTTTTACAAACCAGGACCTTTACTAAGTCCAAGGATTCGACATTCATGGAAATGGGGACTCTAATGAGGATAACGGTGTTTCTATGGCAAGGGCTTCTGCTTTCCTTTTTCCAATGGAATACAATAGAAGCGCAGACGCGCTACACTATCCCCGAGGAGCTGAACATAGGATCCGTTGTTGGGAATATAGCTCAAGATCTTGGTTTGCAAGTATCAGAGATTTCCGATCGTAAGCTGAGAATAGCTTCCGAGGCTGGTAAGCAGTATTTCAGTGTGGATTTGGGAAAGGGCGAGCTCATTGTTAATGAGAGGATAGACAGAGAGACTCTGTGCGGACAAAGTCCCAGTTGTCTGTTGCCTTTGGAGGCTATAATAGAAAACCCATTACAGCTCCATCGCGCTGAGATCGAGATACAGGATATAAACGACAATTCACCAGTATTCCAAAACAATCAAAACGTTCTTAATATTGCGGAGTCCACAATGTCAGGCACAAGATTCCGTTTTGAATCAGCACAAGACCCCGACGTGGGCTCCAATTCATTGCGCTCATACACACTCAGTAAAAATGACCATTTTGTGCTAGACATGAAAACAAAGAAAGATGGGTCAAAAGTCCCAGAATTAGTTTTAGAAAAAATATTAGACAGAGAGAAACAATCGGTACACAGTCTAATCCTGACGGCCGTAGACGGTGGGAGTCCTGCTAGATCAGGGACAGCAGAAATCACTATTCGAGTCCTAGACAGTAACGACAATGCACCTGTTTTTGAAGAAAGTACATATGACATCCAGGTAGCTGAAAACACACAACCAGGAACGGTCGTTGTCACTGTTAAAGCTGTCGACCGTGATGATGGAGCCAACTGTGAAATAGTGTATTCATTCGGACCACACACAGCAGAGTCGTTACAGAACCTGCTAAGTGTAGACCCGCAAACTGGTGAAATAACAATACAAGGAGAGATTGATTATGAGGCGAGTCATTCATTTAAATTTGATGTTCTCGCAACAGACAAAGGCACCCTTCCAATGCAGGGGCTCTGTAGTATTAATATCGAAATTATGGATTTGAACGACAATGCCCCAGAGATCATTTTAAAGTCTCAGCCTAGTCCAGTTAGGGAAGACGCGCCTATCGGAACTGTTGTAGCTTTGATAAGCGCCAAGGACATAGACTCTGGGGATAATGCTAAAGTTAGGCTGGATATAGCGCCCGGTTTACCATTTACTTTGAAACCATCCGTGTCTAATAACTACGCGTTGGTTACCGATGCAAGTTTGGATCGGGAAACAAATCCCGAATACACTGTGGAGATAAAAGCTTCTGACTCAGGAGCACCGTCTCTCAACTCAAGAAAAACAATTACGGTTCGTATTTTAGATGTCAACGACAACTCGCCAGTGTTTTCCCAGGCTTCATACACTGTCTATGCTAAAGAAAACGGAACCCCGGGATCTATACTGTATTCAGTGTCCGCCTCTGATCCAGACATGGGAGAAAATGCTAAGATCTCCTATTCTATATTAGACTCGAAAGTAGAAGACGTACCTGTCTCATCCTATATATACATAAACTCAGATAACGGCAGCATCTACAGCATGCACTCGTTTGACTATGAGAAACTGAAAGTGTTTCAGATACAGGTTCAGGCAAAAGACCACGGCTCTCCCTCACTGAGCAGCAACGCTACGGTTCATGTTTTTATCCTGGACCAGAACGACAATGTCCCCGCTGTTATTTACCCCTCCGCTATCATGGGCTCCGTCTCCCATCAGAATATGCCCCGGTCCGCTAAACCAGGCCACCTCGTCACAAAGGTAACAGCAGTGGACGCTGACTCGGGCCATAACGCCTGGATTTCCTACAGGCTGGCGGAGGCCACAGACACGTCTCTGTTCAGTGTGAATCTTTACACAGGGGAGGTGAGGACTAAACGCGCTGTTTCAGAGCAGGATGACTCCTCTCAGAGGCTGCTTATAGAGATAAAGGACAACGGGGAGCCGGCCCAGTCCACCACAGTCACTGTCAACATACTGGTAGAGGGCGGGCTCAACGAACCCATTTCAGACTTCCGCCAGAAAACAGCAGAGCCCAACAAGAAAAACAATAAAATCACCTTTTATTTGATCATCTCTCTGGCCTCAGTCTCCGTGTTGTCTTTGTTGACATTTCTGATATTAGTGGTGAAGTGCGTTAGAAACACGGGGAGCAACTCGAGTTGCTGCATCGGACGGGGCGACTCTGACGGATATAAGAATCCCAACAGAAACCTGCAGATCCAGCTCAACACTGACGGGCCTATTAAGTATGTGGAGGTCCTGGGAGGGGACATGTTGTCTCAGAGCCAGTCCTTCAGGTCGTGTCTCTCTCCAGTCTCAGAGTTCAGTGATTTCACCCTCGTTAAGCCCAGCAGCACCACTGACTTTAAGGAGATGATAAACGTGCTTGACGCGTCCTTACCCGACAGCGCGTGGACGTTCGAGAGCCAGCAGGTGAGCATATTGTATACATGCTATTACATAGTTTCCATTCATATCGTAGGTCTGAAATTGCAATAGACGTATACGTGGTTTCCGAGTTCAAGAAGTTGTCTGAATATGTTTTTCAGTTTTCTCCCTCTATCTTTGCAAATCCTCAGGCAAACACTTTGGCCTGCATTTATTGTAACTTTCTTCGGTAGTTTACTCTTCTACATGCTAGGTAGTTTGCATTCATTTGAACTTCCCATGGCTTGAATTGGTTTGTGCTAGGGTGACATTTTAACGGGATCTTGGGTCAGTTTTGTTTTTCCCTTCGTTGGGTAAGGATTTGTTGTTGTTTCTTTGGGGGGAGAGCTAATTCTAGACCCGTGCCGTGAGGCAATTTACCCTACCAACTTTCTAACCTCGCTGTTGTTCGGCTGTTGGCGCTGTCCACTACCTTGGTGAAAGAAAGAAAACGGTCATGAAAGAAAACGCATTCAATCCTCCCCATATTGATTATTTTGTGATTCCTGATTTGTTTGTACTGTAAGTAGGCCTATGTGTTTGATCAA
Organism: Argentina silus; assembly: GCF_951799395.1. Lineage (NCBI taxonomy): Eukaryota > Metazoa > Chordata > Actinopteri > Argentiniformes > Argentinidae > Argentina > Argentina silus. The sequence continues at coordinate 24,117,264 of NC_139656.1, read as the reverse complement.
GGATACATTCTATGGCGCTTAGGGAGTTATTTGTGCTTGACTACTTGACTATGTATTAAACGATCTACATACCTATACAGTTTATCTACCAACGGTTTTGTCAACATTGTCTTATATGGCCTATTAAAAGTATTATGGGTAACACTTTACATTACTTTGCCCTACCAGTGTAGTAACATTGTTATTTCTGTAGTAGCAACGTGTTCATGTTTTTGTCACTTTGTCCTTGTTGTTACATAGTAATTTATTAATTACATATCATATTTTGCTTAACTGCATGTTAATACAATGTAATTACAGAGTAACAACATAGGTATAGGGGCAACTTGTGTGACCATATTATAATAGCACTTTAGGAAAACGTTCACACATAAATCCCATCAATAATCACAGGTTTTTTTAGAACCTAAACAACCAATTTAAGTAATACAATAATCAATGTCTTACCCGATCCCATGAACATATTCAATTCACTCAATGTTTTGTCAATGTGTTCCCCCTGTGGTCACACAAGATTCCATGCCACACAGCGCTAGAATATGGGTGGTAATCCCAGTGTCCTAGCTAAATTCTGAATCTGACCCTCAAACTGTCATGGCCTCCTAATCATAATTAGGTTCCAGTAAGCTCTTTCATCCCTTCTCCTCTCCCATGCAACTCTTCCCCAGGTCGTTGCTGTAAAATAGAGTATGTTCTCTGTCACCCCACAGTAGGGTAAGGTTGAAATAGATAATGAATATGCATTGCCTCAACTCTCAACCTCTGCACCTTTGGCTGAGCTGTTTCTTTAACAACAGAGCTGCTCCCAGTTACAATCTATTGGAGCCCGGTTAACCAATCATGTACTGAGCTCTACAAAGAGATCTAGTCCCTCCCCTAGCCACAGTACCCCTAACAGTATACAGAGCTGGGAGCGACGGAGCTGTGCTCACATTGATCGCCTACATGTATTGGATTTGCTACACTTTTACGTCGGTTCATTTCAGAATTTACGCGGTATAGATATAAATTGTATTGCATTATCTTGCGATGTGTTACGGATCAAGTCCTTTATCTATTGCAGGCTATTTTTGGAAATGTGGACCGTAGTCAAGCTAAAGATTTTGCCATGGCGGGCGCTGTGGATGTTCCTTCTCTTATGGAATACAATAGAGGCACAGACTCGCTACACCATTCCTGAGGAAATGGACGTGGGCTCTGTTGTTGGAAATATTGCGAAGGACCTGGGCTTTGAAGTGTCAGAGATCTTAGATCGTAAACCAAGAATAGCTTCCGAGGCTGGTAAGCAATATTTCGATGTGGATTTGGGAAAAGGCGAACTTGTGGTTAATGAGAGAATAGACAGGGAGGGTCTGTGTGGACAAAGTGACAGCTGTATGTTACCATTACAAGTTATAATCGAGGACCCACTTCAGTTTTATCGAATTGATGTGGAAATACAGGATATAAACGATAATTCTCCACTTTTCAAGTCAGATGACAACACAATAAACGTGGCGGAATCAACTCTGCCGGGCGCAAGATTTCTTTTGGAGACGGCACAGGACCCTGATGTTGGAGCAAACATGCTGCGCTCTTATGCACTGAGTAAAAACGACTTCTTCACGTTAAATATTAAGAATAGTAAAGATGGAACAAAGGTCCCCGAGCTTGTTCTTGAAAAAGCGGTTGACAGAGAGAAACAGTCTGTGCACCACTTAATTCTCACAGCTTTTGATGGAGGTACTCCTGCTAGATCTGGGACAGCGAAATATACAGTTAAGATTTTAGATAACAACGACAACGCGCCTAGTTTTGAGCAGGACTTGTATGAGATTCAGCTGAGCGAAAGTACAGATTCCGGAACGTTGGTATTGACTGTTAAGGCCAACGATTTAGATGAGGGCTTCAACGGCGATGTGGTATATTCCTTCGGATCCCATAATCCGGATGAAGTGGAAAACATATTTACTATCAACCAAGATACTGGAGAAATTACACTCTCACACGCGTTAGATTACGAAATAAATCCTTCTTACAAATTTGATATACGTGCGAGGGACAAAGGTACGCCATCCATGGAGGCTCATAGCAGTGTTCAGGTGACTGTTATAGATGTAAATGATAACCCACCAGAGATATCCATCACCTCCTCACCTAAACCCGTTAGAGAGGATGCTCCAGTCGGGACCATGGTAGCTCTGATTAGCGCAAAGGATTTAGACTCCGGAAACAATGGTAAAGTCAATCTTCGTATGACTTCAGATTGCCCATTCAAAATAAACCCCTCATTTTCTAACCATTACGCACTGGTAACAGATTCAACTTTAGACCGGGAGACATTCCCTTATTACCGTATAGAGCTTGAAGCCTCCGATTCCGGGTCCCCACCTCTGACGTCGAAAAAAATCATAACTGTGAATATTTTAGATGTTAATGACAACCCTCCCGTCTTCTCTACGCCGGTTTACACGGTGTATGCAAGGGAGAACGGTGCAGCAGGATCAATATTGTTTTCGGTGTCCGCTTCAGATCTAGACATGGGTGAAAATGCTAAAATCTCTTATTCTATATTAGACTCTAAAGTACAAGACGTGTCTGTCTCCTCCTACATTTACATAAACTCAGATAACGGTAGCATCTACAGCATGCACTCGTTTGACTATGAGAAACTAAAAGTGTTTCAGATCCAGGTTCAGGCAAAAGACCACGGCTCTCCTTCACTGAGCAGCAACGCTACGGTTCATGTTTTTATCCTGGATCAGAACGACAATGTCCCCGCTGTTATTTACCCCTCCGCTATCATGGGCTCCGTCTCCCATCAGAATATGCCCCGGTCCACTAAACCAGGCCACCTCGTCACAAAGGTAACAGCAGTGGACGCTGACTCGGGCCATAACGCCTGGATTTCCTACAGGCTGGCGGAGGCCACAGACATGTCTCTGTTCAGTGTAAATCTTTACACAGGGGAGGTGAGGACTAAACGCGCTGTTTCAGAGCAGGATGACTCCTCTCAGAGGCTGCTTATAGAGATAAAGGACAACGGGGATCCGGCCCAGTCCACTACAGTCACTGTCAACATACTGGTAGAGAACGGGCTCAACGAACCCATATCAGACTTCCGCCAGAAAACAGCAGAGCCCAACAAGAAAAGCAGTAAAATCACCTTTTATTTGATCATCTCTCTGGCCTCAGTCTCCGTGTTGTCACTATTGACTTTTCTGATATTAGTGGTGAAGTGCGTTAGAAACACAAGGAGCAACTCGAGTTGCTGCATCGGACGGGGCGACTCTGACGGATACAAGAATCCCAACAGAAACCTGCAGATCCAGCTCAACACTGACGGGCCTATTAAGTACGTGGAGGTCCTGGGAGGGGACATGTTGTCTCAGAGCCAGTCCTTCAGGTCGTGTCTCTCTCCAGTCTCAGAGTTCAGTGATTTCACCCTCGTTAAGCCCAGCAGCACCACTGACTTTAAGGAGATGATAAACGTGCTTGACGCATCCTTACCTGACAGTGCGTGGACGTTTGAAAGCCAGCAGGTGAGCACATCGACACATTGAAGTGTTTGTTTTCTATTAGCATATGTCGGATAGTCTCCGTGTGTATTTTCATTCTAACGTGGTGTTTTATCATGTGTATAGTTTTGTTGGAGGACAATATCTCAGCACTTATCAGAAGTTATATTCGGCTTCTGTCGTTCCGGAATCTGTACTTTCGTCTTTATTGCAGGTTTCATGCCCACGATGTGGCTGTAGCTTACGGCGCTGTCCGTTGCTGAGGTGCTGAATTGCAAATGCATCCTCTGACGGTCACGGCAAACATTGCACGTTTATTTTCCTCCGATATTCCTCACTTCATCGGGCTATATCATAATATTTATCTTTAGGAAATGCATTTGCTATGCTACTTTACTGCATGTTACCATGGGATAGGCCGATGTTTTCGTTCCACGACATGAATAGCAATCCTGGTTGGAACCGATTGCCATGGTTGAGATAGTTCTATATCGATGGAATCTAAGTGTCTGTGACGTGTATCATATCCACTTCTGTTCCATTTGATATGCGTCATGGCAACATGTTTTCCATTATTGATTCAGTAGCAATGTATAGACATTAGGCTATACCTATATGATAACAATATCATCATATTGGGACTCATTATCTTTACAAGCCCAAGTCTTAAGTGTGTTTAACTAATATTCTATTGTAGACATGGACACAAATGTGACTCTATCCTTAATGCGATCAGTTCACAGATGGAATTACCCGCAATTGGTCTTTGTATAGCCTACATTCCTACATGTCTGCCTTACATTAAAACAAATCCATTGTATGTGCTATTTGATAAACTAATTATCGAAAATAAATCAATAGGGTAATGTAGACAATGATATAATCATTTTGTATTTCAGGGGTCTCCTACTAAAATAACAGATGATCAGATTAAAGTGCAAACACCTCATCTCACTCCAGCATTATAATCGGTACTGTTTCTTTAAGGAGCACTACTGCTCCCTGTTATGATCTATTGGAGCAGTCTGCACCAATAGCATGCTGAACTATACAAAGAGATCTAGTCACTCCCACAGCCACAGCACCATAGCCTCTACGATGCACAGAGCTGGGAGAGACCGAACCGCAATATCAGTAGGACGTCAAATACAAGCAGTGTTTATCAGAATGATCCCTTGATCATTGTTTAGCTTACTGCATTTCCCTGCAATGTATAACAAACAACATCATCTACCAAGTCTACTTTTTCATAGAAATGGGGATATTAAACAGAATCATGGATTTGTATTTGCGGACGCTGATGTTCTTTCTCGTGTGGAATACAATAGAGGCGCAGACTCGATATACCATTCCCGAGGAGCTGAACGTGGGATCCGCTGTTGGAAATATAGCTAAGGATCTGGGTTTAGGAATATCGGAGATCTCTGATCGTAAACTGAAAATAGCCTCGGAGGCTGGTAAGCAGTATTTCAGTGTGGATTTGGGAAAAGGCGATCTCATTGTTAATGAGAGGATAGACAGAGAAGGTCTGTGCGGACAAAGCGCGAGTTGTCTGTTGCTTTTAGAGGCTATAGTGGAAAACCCTCTACAACTTCATCGTGTTGAAATTGACCTGCAGGATATAAACGACAATTCTCCAGTTTTTCCAAACAACCAGAATGTCTTGAATATCGTAGAGTCTACAGTGCCAGGTATAAAATTTCGTTTGGAATCAGCACAGGACCCTGACGTTGGGTCAAATTCAATACGCTCATACACACTCAGTAAAAACGAACATTTTGCTTTAAATGTCAAAACTAGCAAGGATGGGACTAAAGTCCCAGAGTTGGTTTTAGAAAAGATGATGGACAGAGAACACGTTGCAACACACAGTCTCTTTCTGACAGCCATTGATGGTGGAATTCCTGCCAGATCAGGGACAGCAGAAATCACCGTTAGGGTCCTTGATCATAACGATAATGCTCCTGTATTTGAAACATCTTTATATGATGTAAAATTGCTGGAAAACACACATATTGGGACCGTAGTTTTGACAGTCAAAGCTGTCGATCTTGACGAAGGTGTCAACGCCGAAGTAGTGTATTCTTTTGAGCCACATACTCCCGAATTGCTGAAACGTATATTTTCAATCGATTCGGAAACGGGGGAGATCGCCATAACGGGAGAATTAGATTTTGAAGCAGGAAGCTTTTACAAATTTGATGTTCTTGCTACTGACAACGGCCTTCATACAATGCAAGGTCTGTGCACTGTTGAGGTAGATGTAATAGATGTTAACGACAATATTCCTGAGGTCATTTTGAAATCTAAACCTAGCCCAGTTAAGGAAAATGCACCTATTGGCACTGTAGTTGCTCTGATAAGCGCAAAGGATTTAGACTCTGGAGATAACGGTAAAGTAATTTTAACTGTACCACCAGGAATACCATTTACATTAAAACCATCCGTTTCTAATAACTATGCGCTGGTTACCGACCACACTTTGGATCGGGAGTCAAATCCAGAGTATGTTGTTGAGGTTACGGCAGTTGATTCTGGATCACCCCCTCTGTCATCCAGAAAGATCATTACTGTCACTGTTATTGACGTCAATGACAACTCGCCAGTGTTTTCCCAGCCTTCATATACGGTGTATGCTAAAGAAAACGGTACCCCAGGATCAATACTGTGTTCAGTGTCCGCCTCTGATCCAGACATGGGAGAAAATGCAAAAATCTCGTATTCTATATTAGACTCTAAAGTACAAGACGTGTCTGTCTCCTCCTACATTTACATAAACTCAGATAACGGTAGCATATACAGCATGCACTCGTTTGACTATGAGAAACTGAAGGTGTTTCAGATCCAGGTTCAGGCAAAGGACCACGGCTCTCCTTCACTGAGCAGCAACGCTACGGTTCATGTTTTTATCCTGGATCAGAACGACAATGTCCCCGTTGTTATTTACCCCTCCGCTATCATGGGCTCCGTCTCCCATCAGAATATGCCCCGGTCCGCTAAACCAGGCCACCTCGTCACAAAGGTAACAGCAGTGGACGCTGACTCGGGCCATAACGCCTGGATTTCCTACAGGCTGGCGGAGGCCACAGACATGTCTCTGTTCAGTGTAAATCTTTACACAGGGGAGGTGAGGACTAAACGCGCTGTTTCAGAGCAGGATGACTCCTCTCAGAGGCTGCTTATAGAGATAAAGGACAACGGGGATCCGGCCCAGTCCACTACAGTCACTGTCAACATACTGGTAGAGAACGGGCTCAACGAACCCATATCAGACTTCCGCCAGAAAACAGCAGAGCCCAACAAGAAAAGCAGTAAAATCACCTTTTATTTGATCATCTCTCTGGCCTCAGTCTCCGTGTTGTCACTATTGACTTTTCTGATATTAGTGGTGAAGTGCGTTAGAAACACAAGGAGCAACTCGAGTTGCTGCATCGGACGGGGCGACTCTGACGGATACAAGAATCCCAACAGAAACCTGCAGATCCAGCTCAACACTGACGGGCCTATTAAGTATGTGGAGGTCCTGGGAGGGGACATGTTGTCTCAGAGCCAGTCCTTCAGGTCGTGTCTCTCTCCAGTCTCAGAGTTCAGTGATTTCACCCTCGTTAAGCCCAGCAGCACCACTGACTTTAAGGAGATGATAAACGTTCTTGACGCGTCCTTACCTGACAGCGCGTGGACGTTTGAAAGCCAGCAGGTGAGCACATCGACACATTGAAGTGTTTGTTTTCTATTAGCATATGTCGGAGAGTCTCCGTGTACATTTTTATTCTAACTTGGTGTGTTATCATGTATTGTATAGTTTGTTTGGAGCCCAATATCTTACCTCTTATCAGAAGCTTCTCTCGGCTTGCGTCCTTTTCTTTGTAGCAGGCTTCTGCTGTATGCATGTCTATACCCACGATGTGGCTCAAGCTTTTTGTGTTGTCCGTTACTGAGGTGCTGAATTGGAAACGCATCCTCCGTCGGTCACAACAAATATTTCAAATGTATTTACCCCCAATTTTGTCCACATCAATATATCATGTTTATATTTAAAAACGGCCTTCCTATGCTACTTTACTGGCATCGCAGTTTGGGCTGTTTTCGTTCCAAGACATGAGCATTCCTATTTGTTGGAAACGGTTGTCATGGTTTTATCTGATAGAACTCAAAGAACTATCTTGCACATGATTGTGCTAAGTGTTTGTGACGTATTTCATATCCACGTAAGGATTGCCTCACAATCAATGCGTGTCGTAATTGCCTTCCATTTGATGTGTGTCATGGCAATAATTGATTCACACAATGTAATGACAATGTAATTGTATTGGGCATGACTTATATTGGGCCTGATTATCGTTACAAGCCCAAGTACGGTACAGCTCTCAAACTATGTGTAACCTATATTCTATTGGAGACATGTACACAAATTTGACTCTCTATCCTCACTGGGATCAGTTCACAGTTGAAATTACCCGCAGTTGATCCCTGTATCCATGCCTACATGTGTGCCTTAGTTTTTACAAATCAATTTTATTTGGTATTAGACAAACAAAAATAAATAAATCATGTAATGTTGTTAATCAAATATCATTCAATATTTCAGGGGTATCCTACTAAAAGAACAGATGATCAGATTGAAGCTCAAATGACAGCTCTTCTCACTCCAGCATTATAATTGGTACTGTTTCTTTAAGGAGCACTAGTGCTCCCTGTTATGATCTATTGGAGTAGTCTGCACCAATAGCATGCTGAACTGTACAAAGAGATCTAGTCACTCCCACAGCCACAGCACTATAGCCTCTACGATGCACAGAGCTGGAAGAGACCGAACCGCAATATCAATAGGACGTCAAATACAAACAGTGTTTATCAGAATGATCCCTTGATCATTGTTTAGCTTCCTGCTTTTCCCTGCAATGTATAACAAACAACATCATCTACCAAGTCTACTTTTTCATAGAAATGGTGATACTAAATGGAATCATGGATTTGTATTTGCGGACGCTGGTGTTCTTTCTCGTGTGGAATACAATAGAGGCGCAGACTCGATATACCATTCCCGAGGAGCTGAACGTGGGATCCGTTGTTGGAAATATAGCTAAGGATCTGGGTTTAGGAATATCGGAGATCTCTGATCGTAAACTGAAAATAGCCTCGGAGGCTGGTAAGCAGTATTTCAGTGTGGATTTGGGAAAAGGCGATCTCATTGTTAATGAGAGGATAGACAGAGAAGGTCTGTGCGGACAAAGCGCGAGTTGTCTGTTGCTTTTAGAGGCTATAGTGGAAAACCCTCTACAACTTCATCGTGTTGAAATTGAGCTGCAGGATATAAACGACAATTCTCCAGTTTTTCAAAACAATCAGAATCTACTAAATATTGCAGAGTCTACAGTCCCAGGTGTAAAATTTCGTTTGGAATCAGCACAGGACCCTGACGTTGGGTCAAATTCAATACGCTCATACACACTCAGTAAAAATGAACATTTTGCTTTAAATGTCAAAACGAACAAGGATGGGACTAAAGTCCCCGAGTTGGTTTTAGAAAAGATGATGGACAGAGAACACATTGCAACACACAGTCTCTTTCTGACAGCCATTGATGGTGGAATTCCTGCCAGATCAGGGACAGCAGAAATCACGGTTAGGGTCCTTGATCAGAACGACAATGCTCCTGTATTTGAAAACTCTTTATATGATGTGAAATTGCTGGAAAATACACATGTTGGAACTGTTGTTTTGACTGTCAAAGCTGTTGATCTTGACGAAGGTGTCAATGCCGACGTTGTGTATTCTTTTGAGCCACATACTCCCGAATCATTGCAAAGTATATTTTCAATTGATTCCGAAACGGGGGAGATCGCCATAACGGGTGAATTGGATTATGAAGCAGGAAGCTTTTACAAATTTGATGTTCTTGCTATTGACAAAGGTACGCTTTCTATGCAAGGAATGTGCACGGTTGAAATCGATGTAATGGATGTAAACGATAATGTTCCTGAGGTTGTTTTGAAATCTAAACCTAGCCCAGTTCGGGAAGACGCACATATTGGCACTGTAGTGGCTCTACTGAGCGCTAAGGACATAGACTCTGGAGATAACGGTAAAGTCAGTTTAAGTGTCCCGAAAGGCATACCGTTTACATTAAAGTCGTCGGTTTCTAATAATTATGCGCTGGTTACCGACCACACTTTAGATCGGGAGTCAAATCCAGAGTACGTTATTGAGATAACGGCAGTTGATTCTGGATCACCCCCTCTGTCATCCAGACAGATCATTACTGTCACTGTTATTGACGTCAACGACAACTCACCGGTGTTTTCCCAGCCATCACACACTGTCTATGCTAAAGAAAACGGTACCCCAGGATCTATACTGTGTTCACTGTCCGCCTCTGATCCAGACATGGGAGAAAATGCCAAGATCTCGTATTCTATATTAGACTCTAAAACACAAGACGTTTCTGTCTCTTCTTATGTTTATATTAACTCAGACAACGGCAGCATCTACAGTATGCACTCGTTTGACTATGAGAAACTGAAGGTGTTTCAGATACAGGTTCAGGCAAAAGACCACGGCTCTCCCTCACTGAGCAGCAACGCTACGGTTCATGTTTTTATCCTGGATCAGAACGACAATGTCCCCGCTGTTATTTACCCCTCCGCTATCATGGGCTCCGTCTCCCATCAGAATATGCCCCGGTCCGCTAAACCAGGCCACCTCGTCACAAAGGTAACAGCAGTGGACGCTGACTCGGGCCATAACGCCTGGATTTCCTACAGGCTGGCGGAGGCCACAGACATGTCTTTGTTCAGTGTGAATCTTTACACAGGGGAGGTGCGGACTAAACGCCCTGTTTCAGAGCAGGATGACTCCTCTCAGAGGCTGCTTATAGAGATAAAGGACAACGGGGATCCGGCCCAGTCCACTACAGTCACTGTCAACATACTGGTAGAGAACGGGCTCAACGAACCCATTTCAGACTTCCGCCAGAAAACAGCAGAGCCCAACAAGAAAAACAGTAAAATCACTTTTTATTTGATCATCTCTCTGGCCTCAGTCTCCGTGTTGTCACTATTGACTTTTCTGATATTAGTGGTGAAGTGCGTTAGAAACACAAGGAGCAACTCGAGTTGCTGCATCGGACGGGGCGACTCTGACGGATACAAGAATCCCAACAGAAACCTGCAGATCCAGCTCAACACTGACGGGCCTATTAAGTACGTGGAGGTCCTGGGAGGGGACATGTTGTCTCAGAGCCAGTCCTTCAGGTCGTGTCTCTCTCCAGTCTCAGAGTTCAGTGATTTCACTCTCGTTAAGCCCAGCAGCACCACTGACTTTAAGGAGATGATAAACGTTCTTGACGCGTCCTTACCTGACAGCGCGTGGACGTTTGAAAGCCAGCAGGTGAGCGCAGAGATATAATCCTTCGTTGTATACAAATGGAATAGGCCTACTATCTAGGCTTCACTGGTTCTATACAATAATTGTACTGATATTGTGTGAATACAAATTACTTCACCTGGGTTGAATCTTGAATGTCAGTCCGTTGGAGACTATGTTGCAACCTGTGGTTGTTCCTCGTATAAACCTCTTATTTAAATAACATTGTCATAGCACCCTATTTTTGAGTACTGCACGATATTATATTGATAGTGTGATTGTGTTTGTTACAGAGCTATTATTGTTTTGAAATATAACTGCTTCCACGTTTAAAAAACTACGAATGACTAGCAATTACGTATGTGTGCGTATATTTACAAATTCAAGTGTGTTAGACCGGATTTGAATCCTTGTGCTCTTCTACCACTCACGATTTAGAAAAACTGCACAAAGTTCATGTTTGCATTTAACATATCGGCTTCATTTGTTCAGGGTAATATTTTGTTGTACGTGAATTACTGTCGAAAGACAATACGGAGTATATGCCCACAGGAACTGGGTATGTTGACCTAAGTTTTCACATTTCAGCACCACGGACAACGACATTCGCTGCCACATTTGAGAGATCGGTGCTCTTGTTCAGCCTACACATAGGCACAGGCCCTATCTGGTTGACATACATCCACTTCATATCAACTTCAATAAAGGGGTTATTTAGTGTAAATACTTTAATAGTGTCATGTGAAATATATAGCCTAGCGTTAGAACGAAAGCCGAATTGAATGACATCAGCTCTCAGACTATGATACAAGTCTATAGCCTACGCCATATGCTTTCATGATTCCATCAGTTAACTCGGACATGTTGTCATATCATTGTGATATCTTTACAAAGAGAATGTATTCAGGAAATATGCTCTCATTTGTTTGTTTTTTATGTTTGCCCTGATTCCCATCGTGAAAATTGTCTGTGACTTTAAAAGGTACCTCAGTTGTCAATTGGTGTAGACGGTGTTGCACTGTTCACCAATAGCATGCAGCACTGTAGAAAGAGATCTAGTCCCTCCCCCAGTGATAGCGCCATAACCCTTACAATGTAGAGAACCGGCAGAGACGGTGCTGTGCTTGTGTTTCACTGATTCGAAATGGATTTGAATATAGCTGAAACGGAGAGGTGATAATAGCAAATGTAGGCTATGGAATATGCTATTCTAAAGATGTTTTCCACGCGTTGTTTTATCGGATCATAACAGTATGAAGAAATTGAAATTGAAAGAGAGGACGTGCCTCGGTGATTGGGGAGGGCAGGTGATCTGGCTCCTATGTTTCTTTTTGTCTTGGAATACAACAGGAGCGCAGATTCGTTACACCGTTCCAGAGGAATTGAACGTGGGATCCGTGGTTGGAAATATAGCAAAAGATCTGAGTTTGGAAGTAGCGGAGATTTCTACTCGGGAATTGCGGATAGCCTCCGTGGGTGGTAAGCAGTATTTCAGCGTGGATTTAGCAAAGGGTGAACTGGCTGTAAGCGACAGAATCGACAGGGAGAGTCTGTGCGGACAAAGCGTCAGTTGTCTCTTGCCACTAGAAGTCATAATTGAGAATCCTCTTCAGCTACATAGGGTGGAAGTTGAAATTCAAGATATAAATGACAATGCTCCACATTTTCAATCATCTGAGCGCACATTGAAAATAGCTGAATCTACCGCACCAGGTATGCGATTTTCTTTGGAGAGCGCCCAGGATCCTGACGTTGGCGACAATTCTTTAAAATCCTATTCTCTAAGCAAAAACGACCATTTTAGCTTGAATATAATAGATGTAGGTGATGGGAGAAAAGTCCCTGAATTAGTGTTGGAGAAAGCATTGGATCGGGAGAATAAGGCTACACATCGGCTGTTATTGACCGCCTTAGACGGTGGCACTCCAGTTAGGTCAGGGACCTCACAGATTACAATTGTCGTCTTGGATAACAACGATAACAATCCTGTATTCGAAAATGCGGCATACAAAGTGTCCCTTGACGAAAATACTCCACAGGGATCATCTTTTCTAAAAGTTGAGGCGAACGATTTGGACGATGGGCCAAATGGAGATATAGAATATTCTTTAGGTGACCATACTGCACCATCTGTAAAGGCCTTATTTGACATTGATCCAAAATCGGGAGAAATATTTTTAAAGGGTGTTCTGGATCATGAGAGTACTCCCTCTTACAGAATCGAGATCATTGCTAAAGACAAAGGTGTCCCAGAGATGGAAGGACAGTGCAACGTTCAGATTGATGTCATAGACGTAAATGACAACCCTCCGGAAATTAGTCTCACTTCTAAACCAAGCCCAGTGCGCGAGGACGCGCCAAAAGGGACTGTAGTCGCATTGATCAGCGCAAGGGACCTAGACTCGGGTGACAATGGAAAAGTGACACTAAAAATGGCACCTGGTTATCCTTTCACACTGAAACCATCTTTTTCGAATCATTACGCATTAATCAGCAATGGAGGTTTGGACCGTGAAACGTTCCCAGAGTACAGCATACTGATTACAGCTACTGATGCGGGCTCCCCTCCTCTGAGCAGCGAAAAAACGATTCCAGTCTATATTCTGGATGTAAATGATAATTCACCTACGTTTCCAGACACAACATATAATGTTTACGTCACAGAGAATAACACCCCTGGTTCTATTATTTGTTCCGTGTCCGCAGCAGACGTAGATTTTGGAGAAAATGCTAAGATCTCCTATTCTATATTAGACTCTAAAGTACAAGACATGTCTGTCTCCTCCTATATTTACATAAACTCAGATAACGGCAGCATATACAGCATGCACTCGTTTGACTATGAGAAACTGAAGGTGTTTCAGATCCAGGTTCAGGCAAAAGACCACGGCTCTCCTTCACTGAGCAGCAACGCTACGGTTCATGTTTTTATCCTGGATCAGAACGATAATGTCCCCGCTGTTATTTACCCCTCCGCTATCATGGGCTCCGTCTCCCATCAGAATATGCCCCGGTCCGCTAAACCAGGCCACCTCGTCACAAAGGTAACAGCAGTGGACGCTGACTCGGGCCATAACGCCTGGATTTCCTACAGGCTGGCGGAGGCCACAGACACGTCTCTGTTCAGTGTGAATCTTTACACAGGGGAGGTGAGGACTAAACGCGCTGTTTCAGAGCAGGATGACTCCTCTCAGAGGCTGCTTATAGAGATAAAGGACAACGGGGATCCGGCCCAGTCCACCACAGTCACTGTCAACATACTGGTAGAGAACGGGCTCAACGAACCCATATCAGACTTCCGCCAGAAAACAGCAGAGCCCAACAAGAAAAACAGTAAAATCACTTTTTATTTGATCATCTCTCTGGCCTCAGTCTCCGTGTTGTCACTATTGACTTTTCTGATATTAGTGGTGAAGTGCGTTAGAAACACAAGGAGCAACTCGAGTTGCTGCATCGGACGGGGCGACTCTGACGGATACAAGAATCCCAACAGAAACCTGCAGATCCAGCTCAACACTGACGGGCCTATTAAGTATGTGGAGGTCCTGGGAGGGGACATGTTGTCTCAGAGCCAGTCCTTCAGGTCGTGTCTCTCTCCAGTCTCAGAGTTCAGTGATTTCACCCTCGTTAAGCCCAGCAGCACCACTGACTTTAAGGAGATGATAAACGTGCTTGACGCGTCTTTACCTGACAGCGCGTGGACATTCGAGAGTCAGCAGGTGAGAGAAACTACATTGTGCTAAAATGATCTCAGTCAGCACACTCAAACTAAATACGCCGGTTTTGTTTTTATGTTGTTTAATGTCAACACATCTTGTTGTTGACTTAAGCTAATAAACACTATGCTTGGGTTTGTTATGGAATGACACAGTTGACAGTTCATACTTTTTAACGCCATTCATCTCAAATAACGTAGCCCTTTAAAGGCCTGTATCAATCGTGTTTCATATTGCATTTTTCATGTCGTTGTTTGTTGCTTTCATGTCGTTGTTTTTTCTCTAAAAAAGGATAATGTCTTTTGATGGCAAACAAGTGGAGGACAGAGCTAAATGGCTTCAGTTTTACCAAGCATTAGCACCTGTTATTATTAGAAGGTGACGGAAGACAATCAAAGCTTACGAAACTGTCTATAGATGTTTTTTCCTTTCTCTTTTGTCTTTTTTATTTATTATCTCTAAAACACGTGCAGTGTGTGTGTGTGTGTGTGTGTGTGTGTGTGTGTGTGTGTGTGTGTGTGTGTGTATGGGAGAGAGAGAGAGACAGAGAGAGCGAGCATGTATGCGCGTGTGTAGCAGATGTGGCACCATGAAAAGAAACTGCTTGTATTGTCCCATGATTGGAGAGTTGTGCCTCTCTTTGTTAGACGACAGCCACCTCCTCTCGCAAGAAAGTTGAAACTCAGTATGAGGAACTTTACGCGCTAGGCGAGACGGAGCACCGTCTCCTCTCGGTTGAGTAGCCTACTTTTTTTTCAAATATGACATAATGTTTAGCTTCTTTACCATGACATAACAACTAGGTTCCGTGGAGACCGAAGCCTTATGGTTGAATGGGGAAATAGAAACTTCATTGTCATCTCCCCGCGGGCTTAAATAATGGAAGTTCGGGAGAAAGGGAGAAGAGCCGTAGGATGGCCCGTGTTATGGCTTTTTCTTTCCGGCCTTTGGAAGACATCACTTTCCGTTGAACTTTCTTATTCCGTATTGGAAGAATTACAACCCGGGGCATATGTCGGAGATATCGCGAAAGACTTGGGTCTCGACCCACCATCTATAGTAAAGAGAAACCCACGAGTTGTGTCGGAGTCTAATGCCAAATACTTTGATGTGAACGCGAGTGGAGTTTTGGTAAACAAACACATTTTGGACAGAGAAAGTCTTTGCGGACTTACTTTGACATGTTTTCTTAGTGTTCAACTTGTGCTTCATAACCCCATGGAAATACACCGCGTTGTTGTGGAGATTGTGGATGTAAATGACAATTTGCCTAAGTTTCCAAGTAGTAGTATCACTCTTGAAGTATCCGAGGCGGCCGCACCAGGTACTAGATTTCGTTTGGACAGCGCGCATGATCCAGATATAGATATCAATTCACTGCGCACGTACATCCTCAGTCCCAATGACTGCTTTATATTGAAAGTTGAATCTAAAAGTGATGGCAGCAAATTCCCTGAATTATTGTTGGACAAACCGCTGGACAGAGAAAAGCAGGCAGCGTTTCATCTATTACTTACTGCTGTAGACGGTGGGCAGCCGGAGAAATCAGGGACTACTTTGGTTCTTATTCATATCATGGACGTCAATGACAATGCCCCTGTTTTTGACGAGGCATTAAAAACAGTTAGTTTGTTAGAAAACTCTCCACCGGGCACCTTGGTGACAAAACTCAATGCATCTGATGCTGATAATGATCTTAATGGAGAGATATCCTACTTCTTCAGTAAATACACTTCAGAAAGAGTTCTTAAACTGTTCACTCTGGATCCTCTTACTGGTGAAATCAGAGTTAAAGCGGAGGTGGATTATGAAATGGCTGACATTTATGACATCACCGTGCAAGCCAGGGACAGAGGGACCCCTGGTTTGGAGGGCTCCTGCCACATTAAAGTCAAAATAGTTGATGTGAATGACAACAGCCCAAAGATAAGCATAGACTCATTTTCCCAAGTAGTCCAGGAGGACGTGGAATCAGGCACTGTTATAGCCCTGATCAGCATTCGGGACGAGGACGCTGGTAAAAACGGGGAGATAAATATCCACATCCCCCCTGGGTTGCCATTTAGGTTAATATCCCCCTTTGAGGAGCACTATACTCTGGTGACAGAAGGGCCTTTGGACAGAGAAGTGGTGTCTGAATACACCATCACAGTGACAGCCACAGACTCTGGCTCTCCTCCCCGCTTTGCACAACACTCCTTTGTGGTCCGTCTTTCAGATGTAAATGACAATGCCCCCCTCTTTTCTCAGTCCTCCTACTCTGTTGATATAGCTGAGAACAATGGCCCCGGCGCTCTCATTCTGACTGTGTCTGCGTCCGATCAGGACTTAGGCCAGAACGCCCGCCTCTCCTACTCCATCGTGGAGAATGAGGTGCGTAGCACGCCCGTGTCCTCTTTTGTGTACATAAACTCTGAGAACGGGAACCTCTATGCTATGCGTGCCCTGGACTATGAGCAGATGAACATGTTCCCGGTGGAGGTGCAGGTGAGGGATGGGGGGACACCGGTGCAGAGCTCCAACGTGACTGTGCACGTGTTTGTGATCGATGAGAACGACCACCCCCCAAACGTGGTCTATCCTGCCCTGCCCCCAGATGGTGTACTTCAGCTGTCTGTGCCCCGCTCGGCTGGCATAGGGCACCTGGTGAACAGGGTGGTGTGTGTGGACCCAGACAGTGGCCACAATGCCTGGCTGTTCTACAGCCTCTCTGGGAGGGACGCGGGGCTCTTCCAGGTCGGGGCCCACACGGGGGAGGTGCGTACGGCCCGTAGGTTCGAGGAAGAGGATGCTACGTTCACCATCACAGTGCTGGTGCAGGACAATGGGAAACCCTCTCTCTCCACCAGTGTGTCAGTGAACATCACTGTGTCTGAGATGAGCGTGGACACCTCCTCCCAGCTCAGGAGGGCTCCTTCCAGACGAGGTCGGGGCTCGTCTGACCTCACCCTTGCCCTGATTGGCTCTCTGGCCTGCGTCACAGCCGTGTGTTTCCTGGCGAGTGTTGCCATGGCGATGCGCTGGCTTAGGTACAGAGGTTACCTGGCTTGTTTGGGCCTGCACCCCAGACAGGCCCTTCACCCAGGCTCTCATAAGGACCTCCACCTGCAGCTCAACAAGGACGGGCCACTCCGCTATGTGGAGGTGGTGGGTGGGACTCAGGATCCACACACGCGCACCTACAGGCCATGCTACCCCACCCTCTCCAGTAGTGTGAGGGACTTTGTGTTTGTTAAGTCTCCTATGGTGAACCAGAACACTCTGAGTGTGACCCTCTCCAACAAACACATTACCAAATCAGCCAATGAGGTGAGGGCTTTCTTGACCTGTACACACGTTAAAGAATGGCAATGAGACAAAGACTGGCTTAAATATGACTGTGTGTGTCTGTGTCTGTGTGTGTGTCTGTGTGTCAACCATTCAAGGCCCTTGTTGTTATCTCTCAGGAAAATCTTTTGAGAGGGTTTTGTTTGTGTTTGTTTGTTCTTACATCACAGCAGTGTATCGCCTCGTCTGTCTGGAGGTGGCTGAATATTTCAAATGACTGCAGGGAGAACTCAGTGCTAGATTTGATGTTACAAAACAAAGGCAGCTATTCCACTCAACATGTATTCCCTGCAAAGAGAAGGCGAGAGACATGATGTAGGATGTCGGATGTGGGATATGTAGGTAGATTTGGTCTCAGTAATGAGGCTATTTGAGGGTTAATGGTTGACCTTTTGACTTGTTGTTGTTGTATGAGCTAAGGCTCACAGATGGAGTGTGTGGCTCTGAGCCTTTGTGAGCCCTGTTGGCCTCTGCTTACAGAGTGTGTCCTTCTGTGACTGTGTGACTCATCCACTTTGTTCGCAACACCAACTAAAGCCTAAGTCACGCTCAGATGGAAATAGACCTACTGTACTGTAAGAGAGAGCCTTTTACTCTCTTTACCCTGAACATATTTCAGAATGACTGCCTGGTTTTGACCTGTCTGCCAAGAATGCAAGAGTGTCTAGAAACGATGCAATGTTTCCTGGTGTAGAGGGAGCCAGGCCTGTTTAACACGCTGTACATCAGTGAGCATACAGTGTGTATATACTGTATTTCTGTATATCTAACTCTGCTACTCCTTCATGCTTCATCTCAGACTTATAACTGCCATGTCATCATACATCCCTATTCACTGGGGCTGGGACAGAGTACTTCCTAGAGAGAAGTCCAGTATAAGTCCAGGCTGGGTGGCTCAGTGTGGCCGGTGGCCTGAGCTCCACTCAGCTGCTGCTCTGGCGGTGCTCTGTGTAATCCTGCCTGGGGTTTAGAGGATCAGTGGAGCAGGGCTGCAGATTACTGCCCCACTGACAGACTCTGTGTCAGGAAGCTCTGTGGCAGTGGTACAGCTGATCTAATACGTGTGTGGATGGCTTTGGCTATGGTGCTGAATTAGATAGGTCATGACCCAGATCAAATATTGCACACCTTCAGCACCTTGGTCAATATAGGTAGGTATGCTGTAGTTAACGATTTAGCCTTATTAAGATCGGCTCTGAACAGTCCCATGACCTGTAGCTTGAGAGGGTGTGATGTTCATTTCTTTCAGTAGGCTCGCTGGAGCAAATCAGTGACAGAATAGCGTGATCAATAATTCACACACATTCTCCTGCACTGCTTCACACACACTCTCTCTCTCACTCTCCCTCTGTCACTCTTTATCGCTCTCTTTCATTCTCTCTCTCTCTCTCTCTCTCTCTCTCTCTCTCTCTCTCTCTCTCTCTCTCTCTCTCTTTCTCTCTGCTTCTTCCCAATGGTCCTGTGAGGTTTTATTGCTTCGTGACGCACTGAAGCAAAATGGCTTCCACGGCTGAAGACCCAAGAAGACTTACCTCCATATGGCATCACCCAAAAAACAGCCTGTGTTGTGTCTCTCACTACATATTCTAACTGCATCTCTTTCCTCTGTCTCCCTCAGCAAAAACCACCCAACAATGACTGGCGCTTTTCCCAGAATCAGAGACCTGGACCCAGTGGGTAAGTCTTCAGTTCATGTGAATGCGTATATACAGTTTCATAGACACACACACACACACACACACTTGCATTTTTACGACCACAATATGAAATAATCATTTTTGTGTGGGGATGTCTATAACTGTAATCCCATTGAAAGATACACAGACTAAGGCAGGTGTGTGTTTGAACAGACAGTGCATGGCTCCCCACTACTCCACGTTCAGATCCAACATCTACAGCCCTTCAGAGCGTCCGAATTCTGGGTAAACTGATGTAGTACAATAGTTGTCAGAGTTGTGATGATTTAGACTGTAATGCTTGCTGTAGTTGTCAGTGTACTTAGAGAGGAAATCAGCTATCAGCAATGTGATGGCTGCAGGATGTGTGTCAGAAGAGGTGAACAAGCGTATGGGAGGGGCCAACCCTATGCTTGTGGTACAGTGCTGTGAGTATGAGGTAAAGGTTGTTTTAGATGGTAATGGTTATGTATGGTGTGCATGTTGTGTATTAAGAAAATAGAAGAACTGATATTTAAAACATGGTTTGGAGGGAGCTCTACTGGAGGGAGAAATGGTTGAGTAGAGTTTGAGTTACTGGCCAGTTTCTCATGGCTGAGATGGCTGGTCATGGCTGAGATGGCTGAGATGGCTGAGATGGCTGAGATGGCTGGGATGGCTGAGATGGCTGGTCATGGCTGGTCATGTATCGTAAACAGTGAGTGAAATCGGCTAGCCAACATCTCGTCATATCAGATGGGCTGCACCATAACCTGGAAGTTCAAAGGTTGAGCTAGTTTCGCTACGACAGCTAGTAAGACACTATCCCCGTGCTTCAATAATCTTTTGATAGAAACTGAGCATGGACCCTTTGATGGACCTCTGTCTGACAAGCATCTGGGCCGACTGAAGGAGTGAGGAGTGAGGTGTGTGTGTGTGTGTGTGTGTGTGCGTGTGTGTGATGGCTGGAACTCTCTGTCCTCTGTGTTTCAGTACGTACAGGTACCACACCAGCACCCAACAGAGATGGACACCGTACGGGAAGGCGAGGTAGAGTGGAGTAGGTAGAGCAGGCTGTTTGTGTGCAAAGTGGCCACCTGCTCTAAAAACAAATGTGCTGTCTGACCAGGGCTTGTGTAGGCTTGCTTGGTAGAGCTGTGTGTGTGTGTGTGTGTGTGTGTGTGTGTGCGTAGTCAAGCCTTGCTTCTGGCTGTTGATGTGTGTATGAGGAGTGTGTGATGATCTGTACATGCTCTGGCGGTGCAGATCTGTATTTGAAATGGGTCTCTAGGCTTTGTGGAGGTTGTGTGTTCTGTAGATGTGCTTAGCTCAGCACTGTTCTGTAGTCTGTGTGTTTTTTTATACAAAAAAAAAAAAGGTTTGGAGGCTTTGCTGAAGTGTGTAGTTTGTCCTTTTATACGTAGTGGAGATATAGCTGTGGTGGTCATTTCTGTCTTTTATGTGTGCGTGCATGTGCACGTGCGTGTGTGTGATCAGATCTCTCCGATCGTGCATTCCGAAATCAAATTTAAGGATGAAGAAGAACATTGATTGTATAGCATATGACCATTATCTACTGCACGAGAATCATCAAAACAAACACACATTCTATCCTGCTGCTCTCTCCCCATCCCCCTCTATTTCTGTCTCTCACATTCCCTCCCACACATTACCACACAGCATGGGTACAAGACGCAAGACGCATATTATCTGAACAGCTCAGTCAATCTGTTCTTTGTGTGTGTGTGTGTGTGTGTGTGTGTGTGTGTGTGTGCTACCTTATTTCATTTAAAGCGCTTCCTGCTCTAATGTCTTCTCCCAGTCTCCATTTTCTCTGTGATGCGAAGGGAGCTTATACAAAATGGTAGCTGGAGGCTGTGTGTCGCCATGCTGACAAATGTGATGGGAGGAGTGTGCCCACTGGTGTGTGACTTTGTGAGAGAGAAAGGAACAGATTGTGTGTGTGTGTGTGTGTGTGTGTGTGTGTGTGTGTGTGTGTGTGTGTGTGTGTGTGTGTGT
The DNA here is from genome assembly GCF_951799395.1 of Argentina silus. Lineage (NCBI taxonomy): Eukaryota > Metazoa > Chordata > Actinopteri > Argentiniformes > Argentinidae > Argentina > Argentina silus. Next base: position 24,095,685 of record NC_139656.1, on the reverse strand, counting down.
GTGTGTGTGTGTGTGAGTGTGTGTTTATGAGAAAGAGACAGTGGTTGAGGGAGATGGTTAGTGTGTGCGTTTGTGTTATGCTGATCCCCCTCCTCTTCTCCTCAGAGCTGGCCCCCGTCCTGAGGAGGCAGGTGCAGTAGCTGGAACAGGACCCTGGCCCAACCCCCCCACCGAGGCAGAACAACTCCAGGCCCTGATGGCTGCTGCTAACGGTGAGTCTGCCTACAACTCCCTACAGCACTGTCTCTGTCTCTCTCTCTTTCTCTCTCTCTCTCTCTCTCTCTCTCTTTAACTGTCTCACAATGTTACCTCTCACAATAGCTACGAGACAGAGAGAGACAGAGAGAGACAGAGACAGAGACAGACAGAGACAGAGACAGAGACAGAGAGAGACAGAGACAGAGACAGAAACAGAGAGAGAGAGAGAGAGACAGAGAGAGAGAGAGAGAGACAGAGAGAGAGAGAGAGAGAGAGAGAGAGAGAGAGACAGAGAGAGAGAGAGAGACAGAGACAGAGAGAGAGAGAGAGAGAGAGAGAGAGAGACAGAGAGAGAGAGAGACAGAGACAGAGAGAGAGACAGAGAGAGAGAGACAGAGAGAGAGAGAGACAGAGACAGAGAGATGCAAGCATGCATCTGTTTATGCATTCTTTAGACTTTAGTGTGTTATCTTGTGAGGATTACGAGGTCTCTGCCATTAGGACACACACACAGAAAGAGAGCCCTGTTCTAGACCCTATACCGCACTAGATTCTAAGTGTATACAACATCCTTCCGTTTGATGCCTACATGAGGACCTACAGAGAGAGAGAGAGAGAGAGAGTGTCATTGCCAACCTTGGATCTATAGAGCACAGTGTGTCCCAACAGTCTCTCTGCATTAGAAAACCAACAAAGAAGGCCACAGGACACAGAGCTCTTTGTTTCAATGCTACACAGCTGCAGCCTCTCACTACCCTCTCTCACCCAATGAGTGTATCATTTGTGTGTCTAATCTAAAATTGTAGTGGTATTGGGATGTTTTTGATGGTGATTGAATGTGGTGTTTACATCTGGAGGGTCTCTGTGATGGAGCAGAGGCTCTGTGAGAGGCTCTGTGTGTGGGGGAGGGGGGAGGCTGGCTCGGAGCAGAGCAGAGTGCTGAGCTGGAGCTGCAATGCAGTGGAGCATTGGCCCTCTGAGTAACGAGCCCTCTCCTCTTCGACACAGCGCAAACACACCAAGCTATAACCCTATCTCTCTCTCTCTCTCTCTCTCTCTCTCTCTCTCTCTCTCTCTCCTCCCTCCCTCTTTCTTTCTTTCTTTCCTTGTTCCTTCCTTCCCTCTTTCTCCCTCCCTTGCCTCTCCTCTTTCTCTCAGAAGTGAGCGAGGCGACTGCGACCCTCGGCCCTCGCTATAACGGCCAGTTCCCCATGCAGCACGTGCCCGACTACCGCCAGAACGTCTACATCCCCGGCAGCACCGCCACCCTGACGGCCCATCCCCAGCAGCAGATGATGCAGCAGCAGGCCCTGCCCCCGCCTCAGGCCATGCCCCAGGTGGACGTTCCCAAGGCCGCCCAGACCCCTGCCAGCAAGAAGAAGTCCACCAAGAAGGACAAGAAGTAATCCGAGCCAAGAACCCCAAGCCCGTCGCCACGGAAACCAAGACCGCCTCATAATACAGCGTCCCCCGCCCAGTACCCCCCCCCCCCCTTCCCCTCCCCCGTCCCCCTCCGTCCTCCCCATAAATGGAAGCCTTGATTTGAGTTTTTTCTTCCGCCATTACAATCTGATTGTCCCAGTGTTTTGGATGTAGTGAGCATGTGCCATGTTACACATGTTTGTCATGGGTATTCACTTGCTCTACGGTCACCACAGCAACCTTAGGGTAGAGGCGATTGGTTTGTGTTATGTATTGGGCAGTCATAGGGAAAAGACTAGTAGTAGCTGTGTTTGGGATCCAGATGTATTTCAGAGACTGGGAGTTCTCCCAGGGACCTCGCTCTGTAATATAGCAGAAAGAAAAAACAAAAAAAGCGATAACAAAAGAAAAACAAATACTGATGCTCTGATTGAAACGATCGACGTTTCCTTAAACAAATAGTTGCTCCCGTAGTTGCTTCTTATGGTGACATGAATTACCTTTGCTTTTGTGTTAGCTTTCTTTAGGGAACTTGCTTTAGCTCTTCTGAAGTAGACGAGACATGTTGCATGAATCATCCTTAAACATGAAGAACCGCTGACGATGAGCAACGCATTTGAAGGAAGAGGCTAGCTCAACTTCATCACAATCAATGTTAATGTTAAAAGAGAATGCATACTGCAGCCTGTAAGGTTAATTTTAGCTGTCTGAACACTACGCTTAATAGCAGACTTGATCACTGATGCTGATTTTATGTTACTGTAAACGGTGGCCATCAAAGTATTTTCAGCTGCCTTTTTGGAAATTCTGCACGGGCACGGTTCAGTGGTTATTTAGATCACTTAGGCCACAATGTAACAATGTCCCATCGTTATTGGTGGTATCCTGTGGAGCAGCTTTAAGGATAAATCTGTTCAAATAACATAACGTTGTACAAAACGTTAAGGATAAATCTGTTCAAATAACATAACGTTATTTATGGATCAGTTACTGATGGATCAGTGTTTTTATCAACTTAGGACCAGCATTGCGTATACGGTATCAGCGTTGTTGTAACGTTGTATCAGCGTTATGCCAGGCTGGCCCAGTGTGGTTGGCTCTGCACTGTGAGCCTCTCTCAGCCCACTTGAGAGGCTCACAGAGAAGCCCTGTGACCACGTCCGGAGGTTTTGGATATGTGGTATAGGGCTTAAGGAGGGGAAAGGGTTGACTGTCTCTGTCCTGGGTGCCATGGTGTCATCTCCCCCTCTATGACCTCTAAATGCACTGGCATCAGTTCCCCTAAAGAGAACCTGAACCAAACACATTGACAGTAGATTACAAATAATACAGCCACTGTAGGATGTCCACCTGGTTGGGCATCTTGCAGGAGCTTGTAGGGGCCTCATTGTGGCGTTCAGGGCCATATCAGGACCAAGGACAGAGACCAGCCCCTTCCCCCTCCTCCTGCCAGCAGTCTGGGGTTCACAGAATGTCTTCAGACCGTCCCTTACCCTGCCAAAGCCCCAAATGCACTGACACTCGGCCCCCAATGTAAATAAGACACATAACCAGTCTGTACAAACAAGAGAGAGACCGATCTCTCTCTGTCTGTCTCTTTCACAACAGCCGCAGATCTGTAGATTACTGGAATGTTTTGAATATTTTTCAGATAAAAAAAAAAGAAAAGGAAATGAAAAAAAAGAAAAATAAATTCTTCAGATTACGTGTAGTGGTGTATTGACTAAGCGTTGAGCTCACTGACTTAACCAAGCTGTACATAAAACAAAACCTTTCAAAAGACACATTGTCGTAGCTAGAGACTTGTGAAATTTGTTGTGCATATTTTTGTGTTTTCTCTCTATCCCTATTCTTTTTTCACTCAGAAGAGTAACACATGACACTAATATGTCTTTGAAATGTGTGTCCATCAACCTGACCCTTTTCCTGTGTTTGTGGTTTTAATCAATTGTTTATGCTACTGGAATGCCACCCTTGCTCATATGAATATAAATATATATGTGTCTGCTGCTGGAATAATCCTCTATATTCTAGTGTAATATCTTTCGTATTAAATTGCTTAGAGCTTCTCCCTGTTACACTCTCTTATTTTATATGCTAAGATGTATATTGCTGTTTATTTGTTTATGTTTTTGTTTACTCTCTGAACACTGACATTTCAAAATAAAATTTCTTCTGAAATCATGTGGGTGGCTGTGTACGGTCTGGTCCTTGATGGTGGTGGTGGTGTTTGACTGATGGAGCTGCTCAGTGTGGCGGCAGGAGGGAGGAGATTATCCAAAATGATGGCAGTGTCTGTGTTGGAGCCTGTCTGTTGGATGTGACTGAACTGAAGCCATAGCTCTGCTGTGTGTCATCCACCTTTTGTTCCAGGCAGTTCCGCCACAGACGATGAGAGGAGGTTCCTAATCCTGTACCCATCCTGTCTCCTCCTCCTCCGCTGCATTCTGAATGCACGTACCCAGTTTCCCTCCGCAATAGGATTCTAAACCTCACACAGAGATTCCTTTTCTAGCATTCTGAACCTCACACATACCATTACGTTTGATACAATAGCTTGTCAACAGCATCCATCAATATCATCAATACACAGCATCTCTGCAGCTACCTCATATATTGACAATAGAATGGTGTGTGTGTGTGTGTGTGTGTGTGTGTGTGTGTGTGTGTGTGTGTGTGTGTGGCTGTACTGCAGGCTGAATGATGGTTATGGGTCCTTTTTCCCTAATATGCTCAGAAATCTCCTTGTTCCTCTTAGGTCAGCAATTTTGTGGGCTCTTTAAACCTATACCACTCTGAATCAGAGCTGACCCATTTTTCAGCCCACATGCCACCAACGGGAATATGCAAAGGCAGAAAGACGTCAGAGGGACCTGGAACAGGACTCTGCAGAGATTTGATAAGTAGGACATGAAGTCCCTTTTCTCTCAGACAAAGCCATTTATAGCCCTTATGCAGAGGACAGGGACATGACCAGCAGGCGAAGGAGTTTGACCAGCCATCCACATTTTTTTTTTTTTTTTAAATGTTCAAGCTATTATAGCACTTAAAATAAAATCTGTTTTTTGAAAGACTGAATGAAGCAATGGGAATCACTTTAAAAGCATAAACAACAAACCTCAATAGGGAGTATAGTGCGTTCTACATTAGCAGAGAATGCAAGCATCTCACTTCAGGTCCCACAATAACCCTGGCCTGTCTAAATATAGCAACAGGAATTGCTGCAGTGGCAGACCTAAGTCCCTGAGTCAATGGGACTGACATAACAGAAGCAACCCTACCAATGAAATGTGGTGGTGGTGGGGGTATCGACACCTCTCACAGCTGGATAATAAAGCCACGTTAGTGAGCATTTGCAGTGCCTTCGGAAAGTATTCAGACCCCTTCACTTTTTCCACATTTTGTTGTGTTATAGACTCAATTTAAAATGGATTAAATTAAAAATAATTAGCCATCAATACACACATAATACCCCAGAATGACAAAGCCAAAACACGTTTTTGGAAATTTCAATAAATGTATTAATATTGAAGAGTGTCATAGCAAAAGGTCTGAATACGTATGTACATGAGGTACTTCTGTATTTCAATTTTAATACATTTACTGAAATTTCTAAAAACCTGTTTCGCTTTGTCATTCTGGGGTATTGTGTGTGGATTGATGGCAAATTATTTTAATTCAATCCATTTTAAATTGAGTCTAAAACACAACAAAATGTGGAAAAAGTGAAGGAGTCTGAATACTTTCCGAAGTATGTATATTACCACATCATACACAGGTGTCCTAATGAAGTTATTATCATTGAGAAATGTTATATATGCACAGTATAGTAAAGCAGATATGTCAGTCCTAGAGCATACATGGTAGAACCTCATAAATGTTGATGTTTATATCATATGATTAGTCACAAAAAGATGTCATTCTTTTTGTATTCAAACAGAGAACATATGTAAATGATGACATAGTAAAAGTCATATCCTTTCAGCAAACAATGTTTATTATAACTTTATTACAGTGAATTGAGTGATAATGCTACAAGTAAATAATGATCAATATTCAATACCTTGAAGAAAATAATATTCCTCCATTTTCTTAAATCAGATCGGCAGAGCTGCACACAAGTGATCTTGACTCTCTTACTGCAGGCACAAAATGGCTGCCACCTGACACACTAGAATTATACCAGTGCTGCAGCGGTTGCCAAGGTGATGAGAGAAAGACTGGGATTCGATGATGCAGATCACCATACCCTCAGCTGCTCATGATGCCAGGAACAAAGGGGGATGGAAAAAACGATCACATGATAGACTGAATGACATCAGCCTTAATTGACTTTTAGAACGGAGGCAATTCAAGATTGTTATTCTATTTTATTTTTTTTACAAAGGCTGAGTTAATGGAATTGCATGTAAGAGGCTTTTGGGAGAAGGGAGAATAAAGGAAAAGGGACTAAAAGAGGACATGAAAAGAAGAAAAAACAAACAAAATCTCCCCTTGAAAATACTTTTGGATTGTGTTATTTCAATGTCCAACATGTGTACAGGAGCAGTGGGACAATTCATGTTCTCAATTCAGTCTCTTTATCTCTGATTCTGATACTCTCTCTTCCTTTCTCCTTCACAGTCTCACCATAAACACCACAGGGCCACAACATCAAACAGCAGGACTCTGTTGTTTCCACATAAACTCTTTCATCCTGGTCTCCATATAACCCCATTAAGCCCAATTCCCCTCATTAGAGGGCTGGAGGGGGTTGTTGAAAGGACTGAGAGTTCCACCCACACCCACACGGGAGGGTGAAGTTACAAGATACACCTGTGGATTACAAAGGCTCGACTCACACAGGAAATTACTGACATCGAGACGGAGAGAGAGAGAGAGAGAGAGAGAGAGAGAGAGAGAGAGAGAGAGAGAGAGAGAGAGAGAGAGAGAGAGAGAGAGAGAGAGAGAAAGTAGGAAAACCCCCAAGACTGTAAGTAAGACCATTAGGAGGAAGAAAGAGAAAGTAAGTAGGACAGAAAGACTAGCATGTCCTAGGGCATCGGTTGAGCTTACACATAGAAGCAATTATTGTGGCCACAGTATGTACAATAAGTACGTTGTTATACACTAAACGGTCTCGCAGGTGCTTCCGTTTTTTTTCTGGGTCCCTCTGAGCTGAGGATCCCATCCTAAAGCAGCTTTAACATGAGTCGTCAGTGAGAAGGTGAAGGGAAGGCGTGTCGGGGTCTGAGTGAGTGGACTGCTGCCCCGGGGGGGGTTTCACCCTCTCTCAGGCCCGATCCCTGCTCCTCCTAAGCGCCTTACTGAGGGCAGAGGAGAAACTGGACTGCATTAAAGGATCAGATCAGACAGACAGCTCTTACAGCCAGCAGCTGCCACAGCACTAAGCTCTCCATTTATACACTGTCAGGCCCTTTAATCAGCCAATCTGAGACGCTGTCAAGAGCGTTCTTGACACCCTGCATTAACATGTATGCATGATGATTTACACATGTGTATACGATCAAGGCCAACCCCCTCCATGATATACTCATACATGAGCAGCAACATACAAACTTCCACTGACATTTGCTGTAGTAGGTAACACTCACACCATACCAAACTTCTCAGATACATTTAAGTGGCAAACAACTACAAACTACTAGTTTGGTATATCTGAGAAGTTTGGTGCGGTGTGAATGTTACACACTACAGCCAATGTCAGGAGACCTTGTTGCTCATGTATGAGTATGTAGCTGTACGATGTACACTTAAACAATAAACTACTACAGTAGTCTTCATCTAAATAGTAAGAAGTAACACTCATGAATATAATTCCTGTACATGAACTGTGTATTCTATCACAGTCAATAGTAGGCCTCACAATGCCCTGCCATTGATTGAGATGTGCAATACTGCACAATGCAGTGTTATGAATCAAACACATGTTTTGCTTTGGATGGTAAAGAATTTCCATATGGCAATATGGAAATACCAGTCAATGAGGATGTTCCATTCATAATGACATTCATGGTCCACCTCTCTGTCATGGCCCTCCCCTTTCTTCCATTACCAACCAGGAGTGTGCCAAGTAGTCTGTTACCAGGCAGACTTCAACTGCCTTTGTCAACAAAGACGTGTGACTTTATTGGTCACTGCCTGGTGTCCTTGGCAACAGCTCGGTAGTATCTCCACCCCAACACCCTTAAAACTCTCGGAAGGCAGATGTCCTTTTCAGACGCCATCGTCACGTGTCATTGGTCATTTGTCATCCTCCTTAGAGAAGGTCAGCTATTCCATTTCCACTGGTCATTACCCTCAACAAAGGCCAGCTGACCAAAGGCTTCACTGGGTCAGGTCATCATTCCAGAACCAATAAGCTCCAGTGGATACTCCTGGCATTTACTACAACCGGATGTGCATCTGTCCCCAAGAAACAAAATGATCGATGTCTGAGCCACACATATACAATACAATGACTGATAAATGAGGCTTCATACACAGATGTTTTGCATAGCCTGAGAGAGACACGGGTCACCAAGAGTAAAGGTAAACAGTAGAGTAATGCGCCGACACATGTTCACACACAGAATACCGGGGGTCTATCACATTAGAGAGGATGGGACATGGGGGTCTGAGCTCTCCTAGAATAGCAACAGGGTTTGCTGACACAGAGTTGCTGTTTGACTTTGTTCTGCGTGGCAGTGTTGGAGTCATTCATGGTGAATGGGATCCAGGGAGAGAGTTATTCTGGTGGAATAAAAGACTCCATCTGGTGAGAGAGAGAGAGAGAGAGCGTGACGATCCGCAGTCTCCCCCTCCCCCTCCTCCACTCCCCCCCCCCCCCTCCACCCCTTCTTCCTGCCCAGCCCCAGCCCCATCCACATCCACAGCCCCAGCCCCAGTCACACACAGAACAGAAAACACATAGCCCCTCCCTGCAAGGATGTGAAAACCCCCACTGCAGATGCGGTTGTCATGGAAACAGAGGGCTGTCGACTTAGCCCTCCCACCAGCCGAGGAAAGACAGAGGATTGATCGTCCCACAGAATCCGGACTAGAGTTTAAACACAAATAAACAACCATCATCTGTGTGTGTGTGTGTGTGTGTGTGTGTGTGTGTGTGTGTGTGTGTGTGTGTGTGTGTGTGTGTGTGTGTGTGTGTGTGTGTGTGTGTGTGTGTGCGTGTGTGTGTCCATCCACAGCATTCTATCATTTATCTCCAACCTTTGCATTGTGAAAAGTGATCAATATAATGAAATCAAGGTATTTGATCTATCATTTGTATAGACTGAATTCCTCCCATTGTTGATTTGTGTCAACAAACACATACCAGTAATGCAGTGTATTGTGTATACAGTATGAGATGTGTAATAACTCTGTTAGTGTTACATCAGCTCTGATTTAAACCAATACAGAGAAAGAGAAAGCTTGGCAGAGAAAGCTTAAATAATTATGAGGCACTGAGCGACCTAAGAAAAGAACCACCTCACTTCACCACCAGCCCCTTTCGCCCACATAATCAGTCTCAAAGTAACCCAACCCACCTCCCGCTCCATATACCTCACGTTAACCCTTGCCTGTTTTTAACCCCCTCCTTTCTATTCATCGTATGGAATTCCTTTACTACCTCTACAGTACTTCTCTCTCTACTTCTCTCTCTCTCTCTTTTTTCGTTTCCCCTCCCATCTCTCCATCCCTCTGCAACAAGGCTTCACCCCTATGTAATATTGATGGAGAATGGTCGATCTGCAGAAAGGGGAAAAAAAAAGAAAAAGATGTAGGCTAGTCCATCCAGCATCAGCGTTCCCCCATACCCTCCCTCCCTCCCTCCCTCCCTCCCTCCCTCCCTCCCTTCCCTGCCGTTGCCACGGCAACCCATCATCCCTCAACCTACATTCGGATTTGTTATCAATGACCTAGACTGTGTGTGTGTGTGTGTGTGTGTGTGTGTGTGTGTATGCCATCTTTGTTCTCAGCGATGTAGCTACTACGGAACACTGAGGAAGGGCGGGGGGGGGGGGGGGGGGGTTCTTGGGGGAGACCTGTTGTGGAAGCTCTACCTGTGAAAAACCTGTCTCATTTAAAAAAAATGTTTTATTAATGACTTAATGTATTAATGAATTCTCATGTGTCAATGGGATTGTTCTTTTTTCCTCTGTTTTTCTCCCTCTCTCTCTCTCTTTCCATAATCCTGCTGTCTCTCACTCTTTTCTCTTTCTCGAGCAGAAACACACCAAAACACTGCAACAGCCTCACTCAGTAAGAAGATTACTGCTTGGCTCAGTTACTTTCCCTTTCTTCATCTCCCTGCTCTATTTCTCTGGGTCTGCCCTCCCACCGTCCTTTTGCTATGGCACACACACACACACACACACACACACACACACACACACACACAGACAGACACACATGCACTCACGCACGCACGCACGCACACATGCATGTGCATGCATGCACGCACACACACACACACACACTCACATACATAAACACACACACACAAACATACATAGATACAGACACAAAAGACACATTCACATGCATGAACATGGACTACACACAAAGAGCCACCCATGATCTATCTATTGTTTCCATCTATTGTTGTTCCTCATGGACGTGTGTATGGGTATGAGCATACACACACACACACACACACACACACACACACACACACACACACACACACACACACACACACACACACACACGCCCTGAAGCAGAGCTGGGTGGGGGGGTGAGGGAGGAGGCAGAAGCACGTCAGAGGCAGGTAACTATAGCAACAGACATAGTGAGGAGATGTCATGCTTCTTGATTGCCTAATACACCATTTACAGGGTACATGGGGGAAGGGGTGTCTATAAACACTCCCTGTCAATAGAAGTGGTATTTCACATACTCTTTCTCTCACTTCATAATGTAACCATTGAATACGCAGTATGACCCTCAGTGTATTTCAATTGCCATGGGACACAAAGCCTAGCCCTTACTTCTTATTTTGTTCCTGGATGCAGGAGGTTAAGCATCAAGATTAATACAATCCATCAAACTTACACATCAAAAAGCGTCTGTTTCATTTGTAAGGGTTTAACCACAAGCAGATTGTAACACAGGCTACAGTAATCTCCCACAGACAATGAATAGAGCATCTATCATTAGGCATGAGAGTGAGTCACCACATTACACTGTGAGAAAAATATGTGAATAAGTTTGGGATTTTTTTTTAGAACATATTTTGCCTTTTATTTTGTGCACATTTAGAATTTACAGTCAGACATGTCTTAGTACATCTGAGGTTATGTATGATTTATGCAGCAATTTCCAGTAGTGGATTGTGTGAGCTGTGTTTTAGGTCATGTATTCTGTTTGGGAGTTTTAGATTGGGTGTGCATGTGTTTTCACTGAACTGAACAGATGTAGGTGGGTGGGGTGGGGTGGGGTGGGGAGGAGGGAGGGGGGTGGGGGATAAGAGGATGAGGAGGTCAGTAATTCAGCAGATAATCATTCACAGTCACTGGAGAAATGGGTTGTTGTTTGTTCCATGGTCCAACCCTCTTCCTAGTATACCTTAACTGGATTGCTACCCTGTCTCATCAGCCCCAGCCACAGCCCCAGTACCAGTCCCATGCGTGCAGATACAGTAGACTCACTGACGTACATATCAGCAAGAGCATGAAGACTCAGTGCCTACAGGGCAGAAGGGATATTCTGACCAAACACTGTGACCCATGCCAGTGTCAGATCAATAACATCAGCCAGAGCGAGAGGCATGAGAAATGCCCCAGATACACACACACACACACACACACACACACACACACACACACACACACACACACACACACACACACACACACACATACATACACATACATGCTCTCACACACACACACACATACATACAGATTTGACACAGCAGGAATCCTGGAGGGAGAAAGAGAGGAGGGCGAGGGGGAAAGAGAGGAGGGCGAGGGGGAAAGGAGGAAAAGGAGGGGTGAGGAGGCGCAGCCAGTGAGAAAAACAGTGAAAGGGTGTAAAACATACTCATTAAACATGCATGTAGACACAAAGATATGCTCACAGGTGCACACACTGAATAATACATATACTGTAAATGCATATTTCTGCTGATTACCCTCATGCAGTTAAATATCTAGAGAATCGTTGCCTCCAACACATCTCTCCAAAACCAATATGTTGCTTACATTATGAGTGGACAAGCTAACATTACTGGAGCTCCATAACTATTGTTTTATTTATATATATATATATATATATATATATATATATATATATATATATATATATATATATATATATATATATATATATAGATACAATGTATTTCAAAAGTTTCAAAAGTTGCAGATTCATATTAAGGTAAAGCATCTGGCCCACATTATCCTGTATTTACTGCCTACTAGACTCCTGTACTTGTGGGAGTTTACAGATGTGTTTCTGTCTGGAGTCATCGTGCTGTGGTGAGTTGTTGAGTGCACTTTACAATGTTTTCTCAGGAGTACACTTAACAATGTTTTCTCAGGAGTACACTTAACAATGTTTTCTCAGAAGTACACTGTAGGATGTGTTCTCAGGAGTACACTGTAGGATGTGTTCTTAGGAGCGGCCCAAGGCGTGATAGAGGTGTCATGTTGACAGATGAGTGACAGCATGCTAAGATTAGCTGGCACCCTAGTCCCTGGTATTAATCAGCATGGCCCTGTGATTCCACGCAGTGTGTGTTCTACATGCCACCGTGTAATCACTGGCATATGAACAAGATTACAGTCACTGATGAGCAGGTGACAGATACAGACATTACTGTCCGCATGTCAGCTGAGGTCATCCATGTATCATTAAGCGGTGTACACACATAAAGTGATTTTGTCTCGAAACTCCACCGAGGTTGACATGGGGAGATCGCTTACAGGAGTTTCTACTCCACTCCACTAGTTTTAACCGGCCCTTACACGAGATGTGTTCGTTCCCAATCATTACGGGTTGCATTTATGTTGTGTCCTGACTTATTAACTAATGTACATGCCACAACCTGTGGTGAACTTGAGCCAGCTAGCATTCTAATGCCACGTTTCTAACGAAACAGTCGGAACTAAACTATGTAGTGGAAATAAAGTATGGTTGCATACCGTTCAGGAAGCGTACCTTTTTCCGTTCTCTGATTGGTTATCACCTAGCACCGTCACCGGCGATTTCGAAAAAATAGACCTGTATCCTATTCTGTCTAGTCACGCCACGAGCAGGAATTACATGGCCGAGGGTATTATCACCTGAAGTCACGTCAAGTCGCCATCTTTCATTGACAATGAATGACCAATGGTCGTTTTGTAGTGTTGCGTCGCCCCATGTGTGTACATAGACTCCAGAATAGGTGAGGAGAGGGAGAGGCTGCACCATTTCAAAGGTTAGTCTGCTTTCATTACAATTTTAAACATAATGTACATAAAACATCAAATATGCCTCATATTTAATGATATGAAATAGTCGGTGGTCAATGTTTGATCATGATGATTAAAGGGAAATTATAATAACAATCATGTCAGGGAAACATTGATCAAGGTCAAATGGTAGGCGTCCTCCATTTTTGTCACAATCTCCCATAGCTCAGCCTCTGACGGCCCAGGCTTGTCATTTTCAGTCTCTTCTTCTCCTAATGGAGGCTATTGTGCCAGACAGGGGGGTAAAATGGGGATTATGACTGCCGCAGGGGAAACTTGTTCTACCTGGAGACACAGCACACCATCCTCCAATCAGGGACCGGTGGAGCCAAGCCCTTCCCCCTGATAGGTTTAGTCTCCTGGCTCATTGCAGTATTGATGTGAGGATTGGTGTCGAGGGTGGGGGGTTGGAGTGTGTGTGTGTGTGTGTGTGTGTGTGTGTGTGTGTGTGTGTGTGTGTGTGTGTGTGTGTGTGTGTGTGTGTGTGTGTGTGTGTGTGTGTGTGCGTGCGTGTCTGTGTGTATGTGTGTGTGTGTGTTTGAGGAGGTGGGGATGGATGGGTGGCTGTCTGATCAAGGTCTGACCTGTATTGTACTAATGAGAGCCAATTAAGTTGTTATCTGCTGAGAATACTAGACAATAGCCTCAGTATTGATTGGATCTGGTAAACAAAGTGATGTGGTTCTCCCTCAGGGCTATATTACAAAGAGTCCGTATTACACAGAGCCTAAAACCTCGCTAAATTAAACCTGTGTGTCGTTCCAATAGAATATCTTAGACATAATAAAACCGTTTTTTTTATTTTTTTCATTTAACTGTGACAGGATGCTGAGGACTATAATGGAGCACCTTTGTCCTCATTCGGTTCCCTGTCTCAGTGTTTTTCAATCTCCCATCTCTCTCTCTCTCTCTATTCGGCAGACCAGGGATGTGGGTTATCAAATTCCAATTGACCTGTTTGTAGAGTGTGACCATTTCATTTCTTGTGGCTTTATGCATGCACCTGACACCTGGGACCCACCTCGACTCATTCCCTGCGGGGTTGCCACGGGAACACGAGGTCACGTATGGAGTGCAGGGTAAATCATGGTCGTCACGGAGGAGTGGTGACAGCTCGCATCATACTGACACAATGATACGCCTCAGTGACCCCCAGCCACTGGGTCAGCTCCTCCTGCACAGGAAAAACACTCCTGTACATACTGCATTGTACACACCAATCCTTTGTCTATTCACTCATCACAATTCAACACAAAAACTCTACTGAACACACACTCGGTCCCAGCAAAGATTTATAACTCCTAACCGGCAGGTCACAATGATGAACCACATACTGTATTGATTGATTGATTCTCTTTTATAAGAACACCAGCCTGCCTGACTCTCTCTCTCTCTCTCTCTCTCTCTCTCTCTCTCTCTCTCTCTCTCTCTCTCTCTTTCTCTTTCTCTCTCTCTCTCTCTCTCTCTCTCTCTCTCTCTCTCTTTCTCTCTCTCTCTCTCTCTCAATTCAATTCAATTGGTTTATTGGCCTGAACAAACAAATATTTTTATAAACAATATTTACATTGCCAAAGCATCACAAACAATCATAAGATATACATATATATATAAGATCTAAAATATAAAAAAAACAGTTATGGTATACTGTATAGTTTATGGTCCACTAGCTGTCCTTAGGATGTGGCACAAGTTACACATTTTGCTGCTAAGATTTTTCTCTTATTTCATTATACTGTTATATATACTTGAGGTTAGGAAATGTACCTTAGTTTCTACCTCATATTGTGGGCAGAGTGAGCATTCACAGTCCTGTCCTCTCTGGGAAGCCAGTTTTGTCTATGACAGCCACTCTCTCTCCACTGTCTCAAAGGTTCTGTTGCTCTTCCATCTCTCTCTCTCTCTCTCTCTCTCTCTCTCTCTCTCTCTCTCTCTCTCTCTCTCTCTCTCTCTCTCTCTCTCTCTCTCTCTCTCTCTCTCTCTCTCTCTCTCTCTCTCTCTTTCTCTGTGACTGTCTCTCAGTGGGAACATATGGGTCCATTAGAGAGCTGTATTCATCCCTAACTGAATACAGTCTATATATAGTCTAGCTGCACTTAACAGGACATCTTGGGCCAGGTTCTACTGACCTCAGGCTCTCACTAAAAGAGGCTGTGTGGTCACTGACCTTGTTTCAGCCAGGATATACTCTGGTTTAAAGCCTCCTTCTTGATTTCAACATGCTGTGTAAATTACGTTACTGTTACATAGTGCAACATTATCTGTTCTAGCACTGTAAGCTTTAGTGGAAAACATAGGACCCTCTATAGTTACTCTTTACAGGGTTATCCATCATTGCCTTGTCTATCATGAACAAATATAAATAAAAAATCATGTAGGTGAGAAACAGTTACTTTTATGATACTTGAGTGCATAAAGCTTATGACCTGTCTGGCCCACATCTGTTCTCTCTCTCTCCGCCTCAGAACTCCCGTTTTTTCCCAGACAAAGCACAAACTCCTGGCTGATCTCATCTAAGCTCAGCGAGACAGGATTAGAGCCAGGCTCATCACCACAAAGAAACACACAGATAAACACACACACACACACACACACACACACACACACACACAGACACACACACGGACACACACAGACACACACACAGACACACACACACAGACACACACACAGACACACACACACAGACACACAACCCTAACCCTAACCCTAACCCTATATATACAATACAACTAAATAAAGTATTCTTTCCATTGAAGGAATCTGAATAACAGGAATTGGTCCTGTGAATAGACATCTGTCTTGACCTCTTATTGAACTTCCATTCATATTATTTCTTACAGTTTGTTACCAACTATGTCTTAAAATGTATGTAACAGAAGGTTTAAGCGTATATCACAATGCTCAGGAACAACTAATACCGGCTGTGTAATGTGTTGTTAAGTAGAGCCTTGTACGTCGAAAGCTATGTTTTGAGAACATGAATTGAGTATTGTATGAACGATAATAAATGATTCATTTGATTTATCCCAATTCATTTAAGATTCCTACACTATGAAATATGAATTGTGTATGAGTATCATCTGAAACACTACAGCAAAACACCTTTTATATTCAGAAAATCGACAGAATACATCTGCGTATGAATATATGAATTCACACAGTGAACAAATAAACAGTGGTTTGTGACAGCACTGGGAGAGAGGGAGAATGGATCCTTCACCCTGTCTGCTGCAGCATCATGGCAGCCATGTTGGATTATGTAGGTCACAGGGAGATTCTGAGAGGGTGGGGCTGACATCATTAACCCATTAATTGCCGATGCTCACGCTGTGAAGACTTGAAAAGACATACACAGCCCTGCACCGCCCCCCCCCCTCAACACACACACACACACACACACACACACACACGCTTGATCAG
>NC_139656.1:24071707-24074207 GCF_951799395.1 Argentina silus | reverse complement strand
TGCAGTTGCAACTGAGAAATACTACAGAAACTGCTTGTGATGGATACATGGTTTTATATGTATTAAATATAAATTGAGATATAAATTGCTCCCCATTTACTTTTGATCTTACTAACTTAAGAATATTGACACTTGAATGAATAGTGAGATCCCAATAATGAAGCACTGTGTATTTGGATTCCAATGCTCAAGGCTATTGCCAGGTCCTCAAAGACTCTCTGTACCTCAGTACATAGAAAACCCATCTGCTGTAGATACTGCTGAATACAGCTGTGCACACACTCACACACACAAACACAAACACACATGCACGTACAGACGCAAATATGCATGCACATGCACACACACACACACGCACACACACACACACACACACACACATGCACGTACAGACGCACACATGCATGCACATGCACACACACACACACGCACACACACACACACACACACACACACACACACATGCACACACACACACACACACATACACACATACACACACACACAACAGGTATACAATAATGATGTAAAATTTGAGAGAATGTGTTGTCTAACCCTATCTCCAGCATTGACAGTGGGACAGTGTGACTGTGCCCCATCTCCTCTCCTCCCGCAACAATAGCTCCATCTGGCTGGAGAGTCAAAACATGTTCGCTAATCCCATTCTGTCATCTGACTCCTCTCTCTTACAACCCCTCGCACCAGCAACACTGACCCCTACAGACCAAACCACAGAGCTGCGTTTGACCCAGATTCAGAAGCAGTATCCCTTTAAGTCAGAATTCAGCATCACACACATGCGCATGTGCGCAAGCTCTCTCATACAGAGCCACACATATCTGCAGCAGCGTTCTCTGCTGTCCAGGGGAGGGTACTGCAGGTGGTTGATGATGCAGGGTCTGGGATACCGTGTGCATGTCATCATATACACTTGCACCCATATATATATTATGAGCCATATAGCTACACTCTCACACACACACACACACACATGCGTGCGCATGCCCACACACACACACACACACAGCTGTGTTATTACAGAAACAGACCAACTGTAAGTCTGTTTATGGTTCTCGTCAGAGAAATGTCGACCTAGCAGAGCAGGTACTGTTACAATATCTGTGTGTTATTCTGAGAAATCTTCTCACATTGTAATGATTTTGCTGATAAAAATGATGACAATGATGAGGATGAGGATGAGGATGAGGATGAAGGTTATCATTACATTTGGTGTTTCAGTATCTTTCCTCTATTTTGCACCTTGTTCTATCAGTCTTCTTTTATCGTTTGCTTTCAGGGCTCCATGTTTGTGTTAGGGTCGTCGTGTTAAGCAACTAACTAAGTAACTAATGTACGTCAACAATTCACTCTCCCCCTTCCCCCAAATGAGTCTGGGCAAACCCACAGAGAAATGTCCCTCAACCTTTTCTTCTCTCTCATAAACATACAGGGGCTGCCATGAGTGAAGATATCAAATTACATGGAATTTAGAATTGTGTGTGTGTGTGTGTGTGGGAGGGGGGGGGGGGGGGGGGGGGTGACACAAAACAGAGCCTTTACCAGTGTCCCATTTTAATGAGCAGCAGGAGGAGAGAATCCTATCAGGCAAATGTGTTTGGTTTGTTACTCTACAGTATCTAATACATAAAGAAAGAAAACTCATCTCCCTGCATACCAACTCCCTCCCTCCCTCCCTCCCTCACACAACAGAGACAGAACCCCCCCCCCCACACACACACACACACACACATCCATCCCAGGGACAGGAAGCAGCGGGAGAGACGCTGAGCCGAGGTCTGATTAGAAACAGATGTGCAGCGTCATGCAGGCGGAGCCAACACGGACCAGGCTCTCTCAGAAGAAGCTGCTGCACTACCCAATCTGTTTGGAACACAATGGAACCTCTCAATCCATGAATAGTACATGTCCTAAACAGACAAACACGGACTGCTTTCTCTCCCAGCCCAAGAGGGCCAGATACTTAGAATACCGTTGCCCCATTTTGTGACAGATTAGGTGTCTATAGTCCCAGGTTACACAGGTTCTGATCCACCGAGGTCAGAACTGACCAGGCAATCCTCAGTCATCCTGCCCTCCACCTCTCTTCCCTCCTCTTAAACACACGACTACCCTTTTTCCTCTTGCCTCATACAGCTTCTTTTTTTTCCCATCCGTCCTCTCTCTCAAACCCTCCTTTCCCAAACTCCATCTAACTTTTCTCATTAGGATATAAAGTTCTCACTATGTTTCCCCTTCACTCTCGTTCTCTACAGAGATTTCACAGGAATAACCTTCTTTACACTCCTGGGCCTAGCTTGAACTTTGAGACTGGAGATTTGCCTTAACATTATCTCCCCACAGAGTGGCTCGCGTGAGAGTGGAAATAGATTAAACACATCCTGGTGAGTATCCCCACTCTATCCCAGCAGAGACCCCGGCAGGCAGCCCCATAGGAGGGCTGTAATCATGTAGGGACCCCCAGCCATAACATCCCAGGCCC
>NC_139656.1:24066707-24069207 GCF_951799395.1 Argentina silus | reverse complement strand
TTGTGTGTGAGCTCACTGCCAGAGCGTGTGTGTGTGTATGTGTGTGTGTGTGTGTGTGTGTGTGTGTGTGTGTGTGTGTGTGTGTGTGTGTGTGTGTGTGTGTGTGTGTGAGAGTGGGAGAGACGAATATGTGCAGACGGAATGGCCCCGGCCATTGCAATTGGTGAACCACATGACTATATCAATGCGTTTATGGCTGTTTCTAAATGAATGTGTGTAGACACAGCCTAACAAACTGAAGTAAATGATTACTCATGTGTGGGGGTTGTAAAATGGCTGCAATGTTTTCCCTCAGCAGTGGACTCTCTCATTCATGGTTCAACATTACCCCCTACTGTCTGCATATGGAACTGAAAAGCAGGACCAGGGACAGAAACAGAGAGAGAGAGAGAGAGAGAGAGAGAGAGAAGGGTTATTCAGTTCTGCGAGGAGCAGTCTTATTGAGTTGATTAGGCATTGCTCATGTCATAAATCATAGACCCAGGGTTCCAGACAGACCCAGGTCCTCGTGATGGCCACACAGCTGATCCTCACATCACACACTCTCAACAGGCTCTTTGTGTGCCAACCTCATAATGACAGACACAAGGTCCGTGGAAAAGAGTGGTGATAATGGAACAAATCAATCCGGAATGTGAAAAGTTCCTGTGTGTGATTCACTAGGAGTGTGTGCAACTGTCTCTGAACTATCCGACATGTTTTGTCGTCTACTTACAGAATGACTGCAAAAAAAGTCACTTCACTTCACACAAAGGCTTGTAACACACACAGACACAGAAACACACACTCTTTCTCTCTCACACACACACACACACACACACACACACACACACACACACACACACACACACACAGACACAGACACATACATACACACACACAATACAGCTGTGTTATGAGTTAAAACAGACACAAAATAACTTGACACTTACACATTCCATTTATAACTCAGACAGTGTTATCCCTCCCCCCTCTCTCCCCTTTTCTTCTCTGTGTCCTTGGTTCTTTCCTTAAAAGGCCTGAATCAGTGAGCCAGACCAGCAAGCAAAAGGAGGAAAAGAGGAGGGGGGTGGGTTGCGGGGGAGTTATTCTACTGACTTGCATTTTCTTACCAAATCAATGTGTTGAAATACAGCTCCACATGCTCTCTGCATACACAAACACACACAGAAAACTCTAGATGGGACTAGATGGGACACTCCTTTCTCTCTGAATCATTCCACTTTTCTTCTCCTCTCATGTGGTCAGGACTCGCTGAATAAAGAGACGCCACATGTGCTGCACTCCATTGTTCACAGACAAGACAAACATGACTCTAGAGTGCCCTCTATTGATCACCATGAAGAACGGCATTCTCATATCAAGTACAGCACTGTAGGTTCTACAGTGTCATTATTGTCATTATTAATGGAACATACATCTTGAATTGATTAATATAACGACCACTCTGCATGGCAATACAAGTGTTGAGTTTGAAAAATGTGAATCTGTAAACCGTTAAGAAATAGAAAAAGAAAAAGAACTCACCAACAACTGACCATAGCAGTTCATTTGAAAACAAACAAAAAAAGTCTGCTATTTGACAAATGAAGATGAAATGTCTTCTACTTTGCTGTTAAAAATCAACACAACACAAACTATAGAAGCAAATTATTTGATTGAATGTGTGTGTTTCCATTATGAAATTGTGATTCTGATCCATTTTTCCAGTGCATGACTGTGCATCTTGGAATGCTTATTCCGCCACTCTTCAAAATCTAAAGTTCTCTCAAAAGTATATGCAGTCTAGTCCCTTTAAACTTTAAAACCCCACACAATAACAAAGTGCATGAGGGCTCTTGGCATGGGTGGGGGGGGGGGGGGTTTGTCTTTGTGAGGCCGAGGGTTCCTTGTTTACAGGGCGCTGTGGTGCTGGTTGCCTGTGACGACGGCACAAAGGAAAGGGGGGGGTGGGGGGGCTGACTCACTGAAAGGGCTCTATTCATCCTGTTTTCTACAGAAAGGCAGGAAGAAAATGGAGTCGGCAGCTGCGAAGCAGGAAATGTCTGCCTCATTGGCAGATGGCCCGGGTGGGGCCAGGGAGAGGGGGGCCTGCCGTCAGGGCGGGGTTCGGACAGGAAATGGGAGGGCCAAGCATGAGGGGAGGGCCAAGGGGGAGGGGCTTGAGAGCTGCTCACTTGCGCACATCTGGTGTCTGTTTGATGTACTGCAGGTTGCATCCTTCAAAATTAACATTTTAAACTTTATCATTGATATATTCAGCTTAAAAATCACCCAAAAAATGTTATTTCTTCTCCAATAAATAGGTCTAGGCTGTATGCATGCAAATGGTAATTCATTTGTTTGTGCATGGTTTGGACACAGATGAAAATAATAAATAAAGATAAGGTTGTACACATTGGTTTTAATGTTCTGTGGTCTGATTTGATGAAGTGGACAATAAAGATGTGTTACAAGTGGTTGTATCACCTCTTATGCATCCTGTCATACTAGGGCTTGT
>NC_139656.1:24051707-24061707 GCF_951799395.1 Argentina silus | reverse complement strand
AGTTCAGTCTGTTGTCACAATTAAGCTGTATTCAAGCATATGCTGGGGAGAACCAGCTGATTGAATTGCAGTAACCATCAGGTATCAATATAGTAAACGGGTCCGCCTTGAGGGAGGGCATATGTACACATTGAGATAGCAGTCCATCATCCATCCAGATATTGTGATCCAACAGAGAGAAAGAGGTCATCCCAGTGTATACTTTCCCTCAAACTGGACAAAGACATCACATTGGAATGCACATGAGGCATGTGAGGTATGATATAAACATGTCTAAAACATGTGAACCTTTAGGTAATGCTTATACAACACACATGCAATAATGAAGTCTGCGACCCCGCCAGATGCTGGGTATCTTCTCTAGTGATGCTCTGCTAGGCCTGTACTGCAGCCATCTTCAGAGGACGTTTTGCCTTAAGTCTCCTCTTAAGCAAATGAAATGCATGTTCAATAAGATTTACATCTGGAGATGACTTGGCAAGTCAACAACTTTCCACTTTCTGGGCCTGAAAACCCCCCCTAGTTGCTATAGCAGTATGTTCCTGCTGTATGATGAAGTGCTGTCAATTGAGTTTGGAGGCATTTGCTTGTTCTTGGGTTGACAAGATGTTTCTGTACACTTCAGAATTAATCTTGATATGTGGGCCAGTTGTTTTGGGGTTTTCTTAAACATGGTGAGAATTATTCTGTCATCCACTGTAGAAGTCGTCCTTGGCCTATCAGGCAGTTTCCTTTTAATGATGTTCCAAACTGCTTATTTTGGAAGCTTTTAGGCTACCCATTGATGTCTCTTTGGTCCTCACAGATGCCAATAGCAGACTCCAAAGGCAAAGGCCTGGAATCAATACTAGACATGATGTGAAGGAAACCATCTGGCAAACATCAGAAACACCTGTTAAGCCAATTGTCCCATCACTTTTGGGCACCCTGAAATAGGTGGACTATGCAAGTGTTGTAATTTCTGAATGATGAAACCAACATGAACACAAATACAATCAAATAAAAGCTGGGAGTCTCTACTTTAACGTAATTGTTTGATTTTAAATCCAAACTGTTGGAGTGTAGAGCCAAAAGAAGAAAAAATGCTTCACTGTCTCATTACTTACGCATTGTCTCATTACTTATGCAGGGCACTGCATAATACTGTATGTTTATAGTGAAGCACATTTCTATTATTGTATACAAGGGTGGTTAATTTTCACACTGATATGTAACTATCTTTGTGGCATCACTTTCACTGACATGAATGAGGATTAGTGGGGCAAGACTGACATCTACTGTGTTTTCTTGGAAATGGTAGCATGAGTGTATGCATAAGCAAAATACTGTATATGAGAGTCAGACGGCCAGAGAGAAAGAGAAAGAGAAAGAAAAAGGATTCGGAATATGGCGAAAGAGTGTGTGTCCTCAATCCAGATAGAGTACATGGATAACTCAATATACCTATACAACATGGTGAAACAAATGGATGATGAAAGAAAAGAAAATGTGGTGGTACCGAGACAGGAAGACAGGATGGAGTTCCTCTACTGACAGACAGACAACCAGCCAGAAAGACAGTTGTCTCTACTGACAGACAGACAACCAGCCAGAAAGACAGTTGTCTCTACTGACAGACACACAACCAGCCAGACTGACAGTTGTCTCTACTGACAGACAGACAACCAGCCAGAAAGACAGTTGTCTCTACTGACAGACAGACAACCAGCCAGAAAGACAGTTGTCTCTACTGACAGACACACAACCAGCCAGACTGACAGTTGTCTCTACTGACAGACAGACAACCAGCCAGAAAGACAGTTGTCTCTACTGACAGACAGACAACCAGCCAGAAAGACAGTTGTCTCTACTGACAGACACACAACCAGCCAGACTGACATCTGGGCTCAGCTGAGAGAGCTGAGAGAAATGGTGGTTCAACAGAGAGTGGAGTTGGCTGTCACAAAAAGCCAAGTAGAGGAGCTGAAAATACAGAACCTAGGTATTTACTAGCCAATGAGAGCCAACTGGAGGAACAATCAGCAGAGGTATATGTTGTGGAGGCCAGACAGACAGTTTCTGAGAATGAAGTGGAGATTCTGAAAAGAGAAAACAAAGGTATACAAATACCTTCCATGCATTGCACTATAAAAAAATCATCAAAATGGCATTTTAATGAAAGAAATAAAAACGATATATTTATTAGCGCTCAATTGACCTTATTATATATTTGTTTTCTTTCTTTTATAGATTCATTGTAATAAAGAATGTTGGTGTCATTTGTAATACTAAGTTAGTTCAGGCCCAGGTCAATGTCTGTATCTATCTTGATTTGAAACAATACATTGACTATAAAGTATATTCACAGATAGAGAAAAAAGTAGCATTCTCTGCCTCTCTGGGAATCAGTGGCACCTTGGGACGCTCCAACACTCAAAATGCTTTGGTCTACAAAAACATCTTCACAAACTACAGCAACCAATACAAGGGTCATTCCAGAATCAGAGGACAATTTAGGCATCAACACTTTAAACCATCAAATAATTTGATTCGTCCAGCTCAGGCATCAAAGGTACACTTTTTATGGGATGTTTTATTTGTTGTGTGCTCTGCTTGGCGCAACCCTGTTACGAATACTTACGTCTCTTACTTGAATTCTTACTTGTTGTAACCCATCTACAGGTACCTTCAACCATTCTACAGGTACCATCAACCATTCTACAGGTACCATCAACCCATCTACAGGTACCATCAACCATTCTACAGGTACCATCAACCCATCTACAGGTACCATCAACCATTCTACAGGTACCATCAACCATTCTACAGCTACCTTCAACCATTCTACAGGTACCATCAACCATTCTACAGGTACCATCAACCCATCTACAGGTACCATCAACCATTCTACAGCTACCTTCAACCATTCTACAGCTACCTTCAACCCATCTACAGGTACCATCAACCATTCTACAGCTACCTTCAACCATCCGTCAACCATTCACAAGCACACACAGTTATCTGATGCTCAACAAGCTCAAGAGGAGTTCATTTCTAACACGAGAATACTGTTGTCAGCAGGAGACTGAGATCTGTCCATGCTTTTCTCCTGACATAGGTATCTCCACAGCACCAGTGAGAGGAGTCTACTTCTTTAGATTTACAATTCATGGTTACCTTAATTCAAATTGGATCCGTGCTTATTTGTTCAAAAGTGATCAGTCAGTGTTGTATGCAGACGAATGTGGCAGTGACGGTCATAGACGGTTTGTATCTTATGCAGCTGCACTACATCTGGAGGAGGGAGACCAATATGAGGGTTTATGAGGGTTTAAGAAATCACAACATCTTTTGTGGCTTCCTGCTCTTACCAATGTGAAGTGAATACCATAGCTGTTGTCATGAGAAGCTTACCAAGATGTTGAGGCTTCTCCTGGTATCAACATACAGTACGAGTCAAAAGTTTGGACACACCTTGCCAAGAGTGTGCAAAGCTGTCATCAAAGCAAAAGGTGGCTACTTTGAAGAATCTAAAATATGAAACACATTCTGGTTTGTTTAACACTTTTTTGTTTACTACATAATTTCATATGTGTTCCTTCGTAGTTTTGATGTCTTCAATATTAATCTACAATGTAGAAAATAATAAAAATAAAGAAAAACCATTGAATGAGAAGGTGTGTCCAAACTTTTGACTGGTACTGTATGTAGTCTGTCCAATTAATGTTAAATTAATAACAGATATTTGACTATTTTTTCATGATTTAATGTGAAATGTTAATTCAGGCAATGATGGAGACACATAATAAGCAACTGTGATTACTTAGGTAAAGTAGTACAGTATATTTTGGGACAGTAGATGGCAGCAATTAACCAAACCAGGAAACAAATATGACTCAAGACAATAGAGGTAATGAAATGATTGAGATAAAGTATGCAAAACGTTGTTAACATTTTCCTGCAATAAATAAATACTGCTGTGAATATTATTACTCTCGAAATGCTGTTAGGTACACTACCATATTTTTCAATCCCTATATTGTATTATTTCATACAGATTGACGTTTCTTTTCATAATAGGTTTAGATAGCAGCTGCTACTAACACTGATGAGTAGAAGGTTGTTCAGTGTGTTTCTCTTTTAAGATTTAATATACTTATTTTCTGAGAGAGTATTCCATCACAGTCCCCTATTATACCAGCTACAATGTGTATCTAAACTCTGCTTACACTGTAGCTTTTGGAATTATTATTTTGTCTATATCAAATTCAAATTATAAAAAAATAATTCAGAAAGAGGTATTGGATCATCATCATTGGTAACTTCCTGTATTATAATCAGTATTAAAGATGCCACCTGAATAATAGGGCAATAACAGCAGTTTCAATTATTTAAAATTCTCTTTTTCTTTCTAGTGGTTCAAAATGGTCTGGTAATGGTGAAAAGTTTGGTAAAACCCCTCTCACTCACATGATGAGTTAAGAGACTGAGGAAAACTCTCCCTCTTACTCTGCTAAAATGATACCACACAGCTCTATTATCTTGCTTTTTATGACTCATGGTACTTTTCACACAGTCCCTATCATTGTGATGTTGTGATGTTAGTCACTTCCTTCTCTCTCTCTCTCTCTCTCTCTCTCTCTTTCTCTCTCACACACACACACACACACACACACACACACACACACACACGCACAGACACACACACACACACACACACACACACACACACACACACACACACACTCCTCAGCTGAATTTAGGATGCCCCCCACCCTGCCATAAATCTGTGTGTGTGCGCATGAGAAAGGGGATAGGGAGAGAGAAAGAGAGAGAGGAAGGGAGGGAGAGGGATAGTTGGTCTGAGAGACGGAGGGCAGTGCATCTTGATGCTGTGATGTGAGCGGAGAGGGAAGGGGGAGAAGAGGGACGAAAACAAAAGCAGAAGAAGAAGAAGAGGAATAAACTGAGGACGCAGCAGGACTACATGCCTAGTCTGAGAGAGCCAGATTAGTTAAGACTCGGAGGTTCTGGAATACTTGACAAGGGGGAATATGGCTATGCACCATTGTTAGCCTGCATACTCTTATGAGTTTGAGTGTGCCACAAAGGGACTGACAGAGAGAAGAAGTTAAACCTCACCCAGGGGGACTCGGTCAGAGCACACCCCCAACCCCCCCAACCCCAACCCCCGCCCCAACCCCCCCCCCCCCCCCACGACCAACCCCCCACCCCCCCTCCCATCCCGCGCTCCCACCCCCCTACCCCACCCCCACCCCTCCTCTTAACGAGCTGGGGACGTAAGCAGGGGGGAGAGGGAGACCCCTCACAACTGGACTCTGAACAACTAAAGGACAAAGTGAGACGTGGCGCAGCTAGACCCAAGGCTTGCCAAACGCATACAATGGTAAGTCACCCGAAACATGCTTAGTGACCGGGTCAAGATTCACACTGAAGGCACTTATTGCTCTGTGCTAGTAATACATGAGATAGCTCTTATCTAGTGGTGATGCAAGGACAATGTTTCTCCCTATTTGCTAATTTCAGACTTAATGGTGCATTGATCCGCTGTGTTAGAGGAAGGGTTAGAGCAGTTGTCACTGACTATTACAGAGGGACATCAGATGAGGGTCAGTTGGACTGAAACCAACTGACATCTACAACGTTACGACCAAAGAGTGGCGCCCTCGGGCACATATAACTACATGATCTGCCTGAGATTTTGACATCACTGCATTAAGCTTTGGGGCTGGGGGGTGGGAGGTGGGGGCTGTTTGACCAAAAATATTTTGCATGCACACACTCGGTCACACATCAATAGACGCACACACTTGTCTTGAGGTCTTTACTGTATCAGCAAATTTACACTCACACAGTATTTTGGCACCCCCCTCCCCCTCTTCTCTCTCTCTCTTTCTCTCTATTCCACACAGACACACACACACTACACAAACCACATACTGCAAACACACACACACACACACACACACACACTATTGTCCTTGTGGTAGCCACTGAACTGTACAGTAGTTGCATGCATCAGTAAAAACACACACGCTGCTATCCTGGCATTTAGCGTGACAGTTAAATGCACACAGTCTCACTAATTAATTTTCCCTTGTCAGGATTTAATGAAGTCGTTAGCATAAATGCATACATTATCCCCCCTGGCCAAGGTGGGCTAAACACAGGAGAGGACAGTGTGATAGGCTGCCCAGTATGGCACAGGTAACCGCGGGAGACAGGGAGAGAGGTCACTGTTGGAGTCGTGCTGTGACTGTGTGATCGGAGGGAAGTGTAAGCTTAAAAGAAACAAGGATATCTGGACGCTGTGTTATCCTGTACAGACTCCATATTGCGTCTACTTTCTAAAGGCTGGAAAAGGTAGGCATGCAGATCCAAGGAAAGTCTCCTATTTGCTTGTGTTTACCTGTGTTTCCTGTCTGTCAAAAGCAGCCATGTGAGCCCCTGTCCTGTGTCATTTTGATGTTCTGATGGTACATAGTTAACTATCTTGGAGCACTTGCGTTTAAAAACAACACCCCTAACATACATTCATATAATCTCAAGCATTCACTCACTTTTTCAGTGAAGGTTATTTCCATCCAAACTATTTCATATTTGTTTGAAGATCTGAAACAGTCTATTATTCATGCCTACTGTATCTAAAATCTGTTACTGAGGCTTTGGCCCTCCGCTTGTCCTCTATTTCTGCTGCATACGGGCAGTTTTTTTCTTTTCCGAGCCCTTGATGTGTACATTGTTTGAATTCAATTGTGCAGCCGTTCATCTTCAGAGCGATGATATGCCGCCTCAAAATGAGATATAATAATCTTGCTCTTCACAGTAAACTAATCTTGACTTTCCCCATAGATGGAATAGTGAAGATGGACCCCAGCGCTCCTGGGATTTCAGGCCTCTGATCCACGTTTTGGCCAGGCGATGGGGAGACGGGCAGCTGACCTGACCACTCCAGTGCCAGTGCTGGGAGTTCCCGCCCTGGTGGGGGTGCGTGGTTGGAGGACTGCAGGAGGAGAGAGGGCTGGCGGAGCACTGCCACTGACATGGGGTCCCCAGTGCAGCATCGGAGTTCAGACGTCACCCGGGATAAGAGCCCCACCTACGCAGCAAGGGTCAAAACTAGCGGACACATTCCCCACCCAGTCAGACAGCAGGATTACACACACATCAAATGGCTGTTTTCCAAAGGAGGCAAAGGACGAAGAGGGAGTCAGACAGACTAAGAGTGGCAGGGAAAAAGGTGTTATTTTAAAACAGAGGAGTTTAGAGTCCAAGATCAAAAAGGGTGTGACTTTTGAAGGGCTTACCAATGAGCTCACAGAGAATGTGGTTTCCAGTCAGTTGAAAAGTGGGACATATTGCTATGCCAGAGCAATCAAGACCAACCCACATCTATCAGGGGGCGTGCTGAACGGCAGGCTCAAAGAGAGGCGAGACTTTCGTTACACCAATGGGAGCGTCGTCGACTCGGAGGTTATTGGTGGGATTTGTATTGATGGCAGTGATGAGGTGGAGCCAGTTTTGGGCATGTCCTCTCATGGAAGGGAAGGACTAAGACCTAAAGGACATCCTGTGGCACATTCTAGGAATACAGCGGTACCACCTGCTCCCCCGCCTCTCCGAATGCCCCACCGGATATGCAGCCACTGTGGCGGCAGACAGTCTGCAGTGTCTGGAGATGGGTCTAGCACACTGGGAGTAGAGAACCCTCCTACTGCATGCCCTTCGGAAATACTACATGTAGCAGCCCTGCCAACATTACCTTTACTCAACCTCACCCCCCATCTCCCTCCTCCATATTCTGAAAAAGAGAAAGACTTTACATTTGTTCCTCCTAGGCATTTAGATAGAGATCCCAAACCCGGGCAACTCACACAGACAGTCGTCATAACCAATAATCCACACATGAACCTCTACGTTCACAGCAACAAAGACAGAAGGCCTAACCTGCCTGTCAACCCACAACCTGCACTTCAAAATAGAGAATTCCAGCAGACAATTGCTCACACTTCTTATCCTACATACTCCCTGCATACCTCTGGTGGAGAACTAAACCCCCTGCATACCACTGGTGGAGACCCCAGAGAATCCCTGGTCACACCCATACATACACACACAGACCAGAACCCTACACCGACCCGCCTCACAACCATCTTGCACACAAAAACAATCACTGTCACCAAGGCAACAATTGAGTCAAGGCGCTCAGACGCCAACTTAAACTCCCTTGAGACTCCATCGCACTTGAATAAGATTCCCCGACCAACAACACTCAAACTGCCTCCTCAGATGGCCATAGCCACCCAATCCAACACACCACACATTAACACACACACTAAACATCCACAGACAACACCACACACTAACACACACCCTACACATCCACAGACAACACCACACACTAACACACACTCTACACAGCCACAGACAACACCACACACTAACACACACCCTAAATATCCACAGATGACACCACACATAAACATACACAACCCTGCAAACAATTTACACATATCTATTCAACCTAAACCTGCAAACACACCAACTACAACTAGACCCCCCGAACCTCCAAACACACCAACTACAACTATACCCCCTAAACCTCCAAACACATCAACTACAACTACACCCCCCAAACCTCCAAACACACCATCTACAACTACACCCCCCAAACCTCCAAACACACCATCTACAACTACACCCCCCAAACCTCCAAACACACCATCTGCAACTACACCCCCCAAACCTCCAAACACACCATCTAAAACTACACCCCCCAAACCTGCAAACGCACCACAAACAAATACTTCCCCTGACCCTAATAACACACTCCACACAGCTACTCCACTTAAACCTGCAATAAAACCACCTACACTACTACCACACAAAACTACAACCCATAGCTCTCATCACACATCATCACACACAACGACAATCCCAAAACCTGTAAACACACAATACAACACTATATCGGACACCTCTTACACAACATGGCGTGCAACTATAACCCCTAACCCTAGTCACTCATCCTATATCCCTATGCCTAAACCTTATACTGCACCACACATAGCTACACCCCGTAGTCCTGTAAACACATTGAATACAACCCCATTCCCTGTCTCTGCTGATGCATTACTCATGGTTAAAGCTTCTAACCTTGGTGACACACCACAACCACCACCACCACCACCACCACCACCACCACACACACCTGCATTCGCTCACTCAGCAAACACATCATACACAAACACTCACCGTAGTAATGGATTGGATTTATACTATTCTCATAATCCCTCAATCCCCACATCGCTGACTCACGGTAAAAGTCACCTGATTCACCTGATCATGAGGCAGACACACAACGACAGGCACTCTAATCCGTCAGACACATCACAGACACGCTCGTATGAACCCTTGGACACTTCTGACACATCACAAACAAACACACAGTACAACGCAACATATCTGAACACACACACTGAACAATCCATGAACACTAGCATTCATAATAGGCTTGTTGATGAACCAATAATGCATACAAATGCCTATCCTAGACGATTGACTATACCAAACAGAACACAGTGTAATACTGTCATGGTAACGCAGGTGCAAAAGGAAGGACAGCATAAAATCTCAAATCCATCACAGGTCACTGACCTCCCCAAAAACATTGCCGAGATGGAGGCACACAAAGCAGAGCAGCAGGGACACACTAATACACAACATAAGGAACACACTATCAGACAATATCAGAGACACACAAACACAGAACTACAGGGACATAGAGACATATTACATCAAGAATGCCACACCACAGTCACACCACAGCCAAAACCTGGATCGGAACCGCACACATTCTCAGATAGAAGTCACATGTCTTCAAACACATCAGTCACACATGCAAATACCGAACCTAAATTTAGCACTGACAAGCAGCAGGCCTCCAGACATAACACCACACCTTCCTCCCCACCACAGACACAAACAAACCTTAGGCCAT
>NC_139656.1:24004207-24044207 GCF_951799395.1 Argentina silus | reverse complement strand
TAGTTAGTTTCGCGAGTTTATTTTCATGAGTGTCTGTGTGCAAGCTTTATTCAATGTGTTTGTGTACGTCTAATGTGAAGCAGAGAGGTGAGGGAGAGAGAGAGAAGGAAAGAAAGTGTCACTGAATTGTGATATGATTAATTTTTCATCTTGTTGATGCAACTTAATTCAATTGAAAAGGAGGAGGTCTTAGATAAATAGAGAACGCTGATGGGCGGAGAGAGGGGGGCTGGCAGAGAGGGAGAGTGCAAGAGGAGGGATTGAGCAAACAAAGCACAGGGAGAGAGAGGGAGAGAGAGAGAGAGGGAGAAAGAGAGTGAGAAAGGTAGGGAGAAAGGGAGAAAGGGATAGAGAGGGTAGACAGAAGACGACAGCACATGTTGAACATTTATAAACCTGAACAGAAGGTTAAGTCTGGCAAGAGGACTGTCATCATTCTTAAGCACTTCTGCCAATTTGAGGTGAGGTTCACATTCACTTTTTATCAGCTCTGAGTGTCTGGGGTGTATT
The DNA here is from genome assembly GCF_951799395.1 of Argentina silus. NCBI lineage: Eukaryota > Metazoa > Chordata > Actinopteri > Argentiniformes > Argentinidae > Argentina > Argentina silus. Next base: position 24,043,697 of record NC_139656.1, on the reverse strand, counting down.
TAGGATTAACAGTAAGTCATAAACTGTACTCTGAAGCATAATTAATTGTTATTGTGTTATCGATAATCTTTAGAAAAATGACTTTAAATTGCTACATACACTTTTTTAAACTGTGTCAATGTATATTTGTAAATTGAGTAATTGGATATAAAGAAACATTACAGTATGTAAGTCTGGGTTGTTGAGTAAATAACATTATTCCCATACTGTCATAGTTCCCATCATACTGTAGACCCTGTATATTTGCTGTACTATGTAAATCATACCCAGGTACACTGTCATTGAGACATAAACTATGCAACTTACAGTACCATGCCATCTACGGGGAAATACTCATTCAGCCTGATGTAAAATAGCTAGTCAGATAAGGTCAGAGTCGTGCATGTGCGTGTGCGTGCAGGCTTAAGCATGGATGCAAAAGCACGGGACATGTTTTAAAATGTATGGATGTGTTGCCTAGTGATTCATTTGGGTCTCACTGTCATAAGCTAAACATTGACAGGCTACTGGTTACCATGCTAGTGTTTGGCTGTGGGTCAGTGGTGGACTGTTGTGCTGTTCAGTGATTTACAGTACCTTCATGTTGAGAGGCCCCACACTTTTTTGGCAGTAGCTGACAACACACTGGTTTATACCTAACTCTGAGGTATTATTTAAACGTCCAATTTGAATCATATGTGACATTGATCATTGATTCAAAGTGGACAAAAGCACATACGGCTGATGGTCTCGATTGATGGTGTACTATTCACTTGCATATGTTGATCAATGGGTTTAAAATGAGTTCAGTTGATTATTGGCCAATTCTCATTAGTTGTCTAGCAGGTAAATTAATTATGTAAGATGTCCACAGGTTTTCATCATGGAAAGTAGGTTTTATATTTCACCCACTCCCTTTGTTCTGGAACATGAGTAACATGGGGGCAATTAAAGGGTACAGACGTTCATGGTTTTATTTAGGCTATCCTCTCAACACCCTCTTCCACTCCAGTCATCTCATAGCCATCTCTGTCTTTCCCAGACAGAACTGGGAAAAGCAGGTTTGAATCACAAGGGAGATCGCTCCATCGACACTCTGTTAAACACTACTGAAGCAAGTCTCTATGGAAACGAGCAAGAGTTCGGGCAAGAGTTCGCACCCCCAGGGAATCTGTGTTGACATGAAGATTACAGTACGACAGAGCACAGGTGAGACAATGACGATGTTCTCATTCATTCTCAAAGCTAGTACAGTGAAAGACCGAAGACTTTTGCAATTATGCAGAATTCTGATGTACTTAGTCAAGATATGATAACTTACACTTATTTTGAAAGCTCTTTTGTTTTTGTTTTAAAATTCAGTTCAAATATCACTTCTTCACTGCTGTTTTGTAAATCAATGTCTGTATTACAGGTCATATTCTCTCTCTCTTGCTCACTCACAAACGCTCTCTCTCTCTCTCTCTCTCTCTCTCTCTCTCTCTCTTTCTCTTGCTCACTCACAATAGATCTCTCTTGCTCTCTCTTTTTCTGTAAATGTAAAGGTTGGCTTAAATATTCTGCTGTGTAATAATGCTATGTCTACAGTAATGATATATAATTGCCAAATGAAATGATATGGGACGTTTATGGACTTTTCACTGAATTAGATTTTATAGAGGATGGAACTGCAGTAAAACTTGTACACATGATATATAGAACACATCAAAGTCCATTCAATATTACTATTGTATATTGAATAAATCTGACGAAATGGACTTTATATGGTATGTTACGTAATAACAACAAACAGTCGGAAACCATGCACTGTAATATTTTCAAAATGGTATGGAATACTCTAAACATCAGTGTGCTTCACATGTGTGTATGTGTATGTGTATGTGTGTGTGTGTTTGTGTGTGTGTGTGTGTGTGTGTGTGTGTGTGTGTGTGTGTGTGTGTGTGTGTGCTCTGCCTCTGCCTGTTTACCATTTGTTCCCGTGGCTCCAGGTAGGAACATAAATAGCATATTGGCATTCCTAGAATTCCACTCTGGAGGACTCCTGATCTTTGTGAATGATTTCTCTAAAGTACAGACCCTGACCATTTTGGCTGAATCCCTATCTTTCAAGTATGGTCTATTGTTGGTGGTCTTGTGAACACATTGCCTGATGCTTGCCCTGTTTTGGGCAGACAGCTTACTGTGGAAGTTGTCTGTCACGCATCGTGTCTCTGCGTAATCTGATTTGAATGCTAGTAGCTCAGTCTAATCTAATTGTCAGCCAGCACTCCGAGCCATCACCTATGTGCCTGTGTCATCTGTCCTTAACGAGCGTAATGGAGCAATCAGCATTCTGCAGGTATCATCTGTCTGCAATGGGAACACGTCACATCACCTTGGTAGAGGAGGCGGGGAGGGAGGGGAGTGGGGATCAACCACACTCACTGTCACTGGCTGTCAAACATAAGACATGTCAGGTGTTTCATGAATGCTTGGTCAAGTGATAGATGAGTTACAGACCAAATTGATATGAAAGGGATAGAGTACATGTTAATAATGTATTCTCAGAAACGTAGTGCTAACAATTACACAATTCCGTTTATAAAACAAAGTCATCTCTGACAGCCATTTCTTAATCTTGAATGTTGAATCAATTTCAAATGCACATTTTGAGCAGGCTTCTGTGATCCCGTCAACCGGCTCTAATATGAAATCTGTGTACGCAAAAGCCTTGTGGATAGACTTCAAGCTAAAGTTGGCTTAAGTAATATTCCGGTGACCTTCCAAGAGAAACAACATTGCTAGGCGTCAGAGGAAGTGCATTCATTAACATTTGGTATCTAATGAAGTAAATTCCTGCTCATACATGAAGTAAAGAACAACCTGTGATGATATTTCAACCAGGTAAAGTATATGTGACATAATAGGACATTGCTTCAGACAGGGAAAATTTGTCATTCTAAGAAATATGTTCTAAGAAAAATTCATAGGTGCCTTTGGTCTTTACACTAAATAGTTGCTTTGTATTCATACTCCTGCATAATTAGAGCATTGTTTCATGGGTCAATGTTAAGGCCACTAATGTTCACAAACACAGCCTTTAAAACATCTGCCATCTAATAACAGCATATGAACGCTAACAAGTGACAGTGGGTTTTGTGTTGAAATATGAACACTTCAGTATAATGGTCATTGTTCTTGTTGTTCACCAGGGGATCTTCCATCGTAGAGGGCATCTGCTGTGGTGGTAAAAAAAAAAAATAGCCGAGAAACATCCTCCTCTCCATCTACAGATGAACCTCACCATCTTCAGCAGAGGAGTCTTCTAAAGCCCTCATTCACATTTTGATTAATCTTTCTTTCTTTGACCACTGATTTGACAGAACCCTGTCACTACGAAGAACTCCACAAGTCTTGTAAGGAGTAGGTTCACACCTGGCTTTGGGCTTATGTTCTGACTGTGATCCTGCCTGTGATCCTGCCAGTTGGAGCTGAGAGGCTTACAATAGAAACAGGGCTGATGTGGAGACAGGGGAGGTCGTTCTGACCCAGTTCAGCCTCAGGGGGAGAGACACCATGATCTCCATAGCTCTGCGTTGGCTGGTGTTGGTGTGCTTCATTGTGCTAACCATCGCCGGGAACGTGTTGGTGTGTTTGGCGGTGGGGCTCAGCCGCCGCCTGCGCCGTACCTCTAACTGCTTCGTTGTGTCGCTTGCGGTGACGGATCTCCTACTTGGCCTGTTGGTGCTGCCCTTCTCTGCCACCCTGGAGCTGCGCAGTGGGAACTGGCCTCTGGGGGGTGTTCTGTGTAATATCTATGTGTCTCTGGACGTGATGCTCTGCACAGCCTCCATCATGACCCTGCTGGCCATCAGTGTGGATCGCTACCTGGCCATCTCAGCCCCTCTCTCCTACTCTCGTAGGGTCACCTCTCGCCGGGTGGGCCTGGCCATAGCCACCATCTGGACCATGTCACTGGCGTTGTCCTTTGTACCCATCCATATGGGCTGGAACACAGCCGACTTCAGCGTGCAGAACCTGAACTGGGACATGGGGGACGAGGAGGAGGGGCGCACCTGCCGCTATGAGTGGAATAACAACTACGTGCTCTTGGATGCCTTTGTCATGTTCTACCTTCCACTGCTGGTCATGTGCGGCATGTACCATTGCATCTTCCGTGTGGCACGAGAGCAGGTTCATATTCAATCTCTATCACTTTTGTTTGTAGTGGAATTAGTAGCACTGTAGTAGTAGGACTGGTGGAGGCAATAGTAGTACTAGAAGAGCACATACAGTAGTCATAATGTATTAATAGCACTGTACATAAATGGCACTGGTAAAGTCGGACTGATTTTTGTTGTTATGTCTGAGTAACAATGTAGCACAAACTCATGTTTCAAAGTTCACATTAAAGTTCACTAATTCAGCTTTAATTCATGTATAGATTATCCTCTGCTCAGACTGTTTCAGGATTGACTAGGTGTGTATATTTGGTGGTTGACAGACAGCCCACCTAGCCAATCAATGTAAGTTACTGCTGGTTGAACAATAGCCCAACTCACAGATAATTTACTCTACTCACTAAAATCATAGCATACCCGATATTGACTGGTAGAGTATTCATATTCAGAGAAACTATTCCTTGGTTAAAATCTGCTGACATCTAGCAGCAGGGAGATGACGTTTATGCTAACGTTCGCTAGCTATTAGCTTAGCTACCTGTCGAACTCTACTGTCTACATAGTTGGGCATGCAGCTTTATTTACAGTTGAGGCGGGCATACTTCACCAGCGACTAATCATGATTAGAGAACGTTCAACTATTGTAATTTGTGATGTCAGAAATCACAGCTATTTACTTTGAGTCATTAGTTCAGAGACAACTTAGATATGAAACTTAACCTTTGAAAGTCAAGAATTACAAAGGGTTAGGGCATTACTATGAGCGTCATTTAGTGATTGCTATTTCAGTCCGACTTTAAAGAGTTATCCATAGCAATTACTGTTACGTCCATTTATTCAGATAATCCCCTTGGGCTGATAGCAACTGAATGTGTTCCATCTACAGACCTTCAGTCTCTCTACCTTTTGTATGTATTCACTCAGGTACGCCGTATCCGTGCTGCCACTCCCTCATTCACCCGCACAGCATCAGTGGCTGCCACCACGCGGGAGCACAAAGCCACAGTGACACTAGCAGCGGTGCTCGGGGCCTTCGTCATCTGCTGGTTCCCCTACTTCACCTTCTTCACCTGCATGGGCATTAGGGCAGAGACAGACCCTCCAAAGACTGTTCACTCTGTGGTGCTCTGGCTGGGCTACTTTAACTCAGCCCTGAACCCCATCCTGTACCCAGCCCTCAACAGGGACTTCCGCAAGGCATATGGGGAGCTGCTGCGTTGCAGGGGGCCACGGTGGAGCAATATCTCCACGTCTATCTGTGTGTGCCTGCAGAAACGTGCGCCCCTCTCTAAGGGACAATGTGACACTCATCTGTCTAACGGACACACAGACCCTCTCCCCAAGGACAACCAGTCTGAGGTGATAAGCCTCACCTTGACAGAGAAAAATGGCAATATCATTGCTGACCAGACCAGGTAAAACAACCAATACAGTATTATATTAAAAGGTATAACACACTGGATGGATGACACTTATACCAAAAGGACCAGGCACCACATTTAAGGCCACATATTATAACAATAACACTTGAAACAATACACAGCATGATGTTGCCACGTCAAACACAAGACCATCTCTCTCTGTTTTCAGGTCCTAACTCCATTGCTATACCTGGGTCTACCTGGTGACAGGTGAGACACACAGACACATGACAAAGGTGAGACACAAAGGTGAGACAGACAGAGCTCAGGCCAGTCACACTGATGTATGCAGAGCTAAAACCAACACAAAACACCACTTAGACTCTGAGCTGAGGTGGGACATAACTACAGTACATGACAGGTTTCTTGACAGATCTGCAAAAAAGTAGGGCATTCTGCAAAGCTAGGATATACTGTATAGTAGACAAATATAGTGGAGTGGACAAAGAAAACAAAATCACAATGTTTATTACAGGTGGGGAGCATACATAACATATTGCAGTAGATTAAGTCTTTGGCCAATACAAAATGGCTGCCTGTTACTTGGTAAATACAAGCAAAATGAACATGATTGAGGACAGAGGAGAGTCAATATTAACCGACCGGATAGCTCAGTGTCCAAGCTGATCATTTCCCTCGCTAACTGATTGGGACATTGGCAGTTAAATGTTTCCAGAGGTGGTTCTCCTCTCTCTGCTGTAAATCCAATCAGTAATGGTGAATGAGTGACTACCCTGACTGTTGACTGAAGTATGTGCGTGTATGTGTGTGCCTTTATCCCAAACAGCTCTTAGGCAGACGGTCTAGACCGGAGCAGCTTGTCCAGTCAGACCTGCTTTGGATGGCATCCAGGATGTCGGTTGAGAGGAGCAAAGTGGGGCATCTACTGTAGAAGTGTCACCCAAAGACCCTAGCTCCATATGGGATACCTGTTCACCCTTTAATAATGTACCACTACAATCAGGACCAAGCCAGAGTTCCAGGGAGCATCGTTTTCCTCATGTCAGTGGCTCCCAAACCTTTCTTTGCTGCAATCCTGCTCATACATGTTGTATTGTCCTGTGGCCCTCAAGATGATGAGTAGAATAGTGTTTCGTGCCACAGCCCAATCATAAGTTGCATGCAATAGAAAGCCTAGAGCCATCATTTGGGAAGCATTGCCGCACAATCACCAAACATACCCCACGTTTATGTACAGTATGCTGCTAAGATACACTTACCCCCTACCTGTGCAGCCATAAAAGAGAAGAGGACTTCAGCACCATGACACTTTTTACCATTGGCTGTGTGCTGGAATGTAGAGCATTTATGTGATTTCCTGTTGGTTTTTGACCACTGGAAATATAGACTGCAGTGTTTCTGTCTTACCATATCACCTCAAATTGTATAAATAGTGAATTATCTGTATGAATGAAAATGTCCAAGATGTACCTATTCCAACATACCTGCGTAATACACATGCAAATACTCACATGTACAAATACTATGTATACAAACACATAGCACATACACACAGCCTGCAGGCCACTCACCATTAGTTGTTTGGAAGTTCCAATATGCCAGAGCAAATGAGCTGTCTCTGCCCTCTACTGACCAAATGTGTTCTCGCAACAAAACAAATCTTGTACAAATGTTGGTTTATCTGTTTGTGCATATCATTTCAATGACATCTGTATATCTACTATAATAAATATGACAAATTATGGTGATAGGAGTATTGTAAGGGTATTGCTGAGCTGCAAAACAAGAAATCAAATTCAAAATCAAATCCAAAACAGGAATCCGAAAGTAATTTGTGAATTCACATGCTGTCCTGCATTGTACATTTACTAAATCTATAGCTAGAAACCAAAAAACACATGGTCAGAGACGACAAGGTACAGTAAGGTTGATTACAGTAGTTCCCTTTATTCAACAGTGATGTTGTATCATAGCCTGGGTGCCAGTCTAGTTCTGCTTTAGCAAGCCAATTCCATTGTTGGTGTCCATTGTTGGTGTCTTGTTTGGCTAGGTATAAACAGAGCATGGTTGAATGCAATATCAGCCTGGCACCCAGGACTGTGATAAACGTAAACAGATGGGGGGGAAATACAGAAAAAGTTAAAATCTGATGAGAGGCAACAAAGGCTTTTTTAGCAAAAGCAAATGTACAAATGATAATTCAAATGATTGTTGGTTGACATTAAAGAATTCCCCAAAAATCCTACTGTAATGGCACTTGAATGCATTCAAACTACAACTCAGGCCCCTTTCTGTCCAAAATCTAATTGTCATTATCAGTAATATGCATAAGAAGTGAAGTTACTCTACTACAATTCTGTCAACAAGACCAGCAGCATGGCTGGCTTAGATTGTCTAATCTCAGACATGACATAATAACAGCTCTAACTAACCCATAAACCTTTAAAGACATCTAAACTGATATTTGTGACATGTTTGAGCTATGAAGTATTGATTTCTACAAAACAAACATACAGCTCAATCAAATTTACTTGAATGTGATAAGGTACTCTGGATAAGCCTGCACATCATTGAAGATCACAAACATGGATGGATTAGTCTTGTTATCTGTGACGCTGTCATACAAGTCAGCAACATTTCCTGAACTTTTGGAAGGGGGCACGACCAAGCCTGGCTTTCCTGTAGTGTAATCTCCAACAAGAACCTTGGCCAGGTACATGCGCTTGTGCCCTTGGGAATCAGGCTGGGCGTATCCGCCTGCTGAATAACTGGGGTCCACAGCGAAGTAAGACCCATTGCCAATCGCAGCTCCTGAAGAAAAACATATTCCATTAATTTAAAGCTGAACACTTAAACATGAAACAATAATCCCACCCAGTAACACTTCACAATAACTTTACCTCATACCCATGTAGTACTAGTAACAGTGTGTTTAGCAACTACTACAGTATATTAACAGGTTGATGTATTGTTATTTAGCTTGTATAGCAATGGACTTGAGTCATTTGTCATACTTTTTAAAATAATTTGTGTGACTCCTGAACTATACAATTATTTGTTAGACATCTTCTCCAGTTCAAACTCAAACCACTTTTCTCTCTTTATCACTAATCAAATGACAGTATTTGTCATTATGTAATCAAACCACATGCACCATGAGATGGACGTCACTCTCATTCCCCTACCATGTACTCCTGCATAGCTGCGATTGAAGCCGTGATTGTTGATTTGACTGACGGATGTTGTACAGGTGCCATGGAAGAGCTGTTTCTCATTGTTTTTGTGTTTGTTCTTCCCCTCCAGGTGTTCCTTCTTTATCTGGTAGTTCTTCCACAGTGACTCGTTCTGGACCCGTTCAATCTGCCAACACCAAAGTACAGCATTGAAAAATCACCAGCTAAATATAGACAGTGATTTCTTTGTTACTTCAGTGCTTTACCAAATTAAAATAATTTCACAGACAACGGAGGACTACAAATAACACTGGAGCCTTTCACTGGGTTTAAAAACAACTGCCATAATTTGCAATTATTATTCTGTAACATATCTGATCTTCAAGTATCAGTTATGATATATTATCATTTCTGAATCTCCAGTGCCCCTCAATATTTCATATGAAACATAAGTCACATACATGACGTTAACATACTTTAATGACAGTGAGGTTAAAGCCAGTCTTCCGACATTCCTGATCCACGCTGCTGTATTCACTTGATCCAGAAGTTTGAGGGACCAGCGTTAAGAGGGAACCCTTCATGTCTTCCCAATGTGAAGGCATAGACACTGAGGTAACATCTGGGGAAAAGTACATAATTTGAAATATAGTAGTCAATTCATTATGTCCTAATTAGTTTTTCTTTATCAATATCAGATTTCATAGATTTAGACAGTCAACTCAGTCTGTCAGGGTGGACCGATTTATACAGTAATATTCATCAATATAAAAAAGGATACATTATGGAGTAACACACCTTTTAGTTCTTTCCTATACAACTCAATTTCTTTCTTGCCCCTAGTCCTGACAGCTTTTCTGTGGACTACATTGGCCTCGTAATCATCATTGTTGATGTTGATTTTCACTTTGCATTTTTTTCCAAAGGCTTCCTCCAAGTTGTAGTTGGTGATGATGTCAAAGGGTACCATTTTACCACTGTTGTCTGGGTATTGCCACTCAATTAGGCTGCTTAGCAGGAAGGCTTTCTCTCTGCGGTTCTCTGTCCTCTCCACCATCCGGATCATGTCCCTGATCTTCGTATCTGCAGTCAGCACATCCCTGCTCAGACCCTCCAGGAGGATGAGGTAATCAGGGCCCTTTTTCTCCAGGCGTATACTGACCGTCAACTCCCTCTGCAGGGCCTGCAGCTGATCTACGTCCTCCTTGGTGAGCTGGCTGATGTACTGGTCCTTGATGGTTTTATCAGTCTGCTCCCTCACGATGAGGTCTCTGATCCAGTCCTTGGCACGGCTCACAGCTTGGGGGTTCTCTGCACATAGCTGAAACACGGCAGGGTCAAACTCTTCACCCTCCAAGACATAGTTCTCACTGCCAGAGCGTGTATCACTGGGGCCCATAAAGAAGGATGTAAATGAATCTGTGGAATGAGGGAAGGGGACAGAAGCAATATAAACACCATGACAAGTGTTACTGTTTTAGTTTACAATTACAGCTCCTATTGTATTCTATACAGTAGCTCAGTTTCACACTCGCTGACCTTTTATCTTCGTTAAGATGCCCTTCTCCTCCACTTCCCCTCCCTCTCTCCTCTTCATGCTCTTGTGGAACTCGGCCATCATGGCCGGCTGGAAAATCAGGATCTTCACATTCTTCACAAACTGTCCATTCTTCTTCCTCACAAAGTCCACCACTGCGTCCATCATGGCGTCAGCAACAGCAGAGGGGCTCGCTCCGCCCTGACCTGACAGACAGATGGAGGCAGACAGACAATGACATGGCTATGGAGACAGACAGGGAGACACACACATATGTAGACAGACGGACAAACAAACAGAAAGTGAAATGGAAGCAAATCTGTCCTTAACAGGGACGAATCAATCATGAAAAAGACAACAAAGGAACAAAGAAGACAAGGCAAAGAGAGGCGTACAATAGTACTTTATATGCACAATAAATAGAAATGGCAGGAGGAAAGATATATTCAATGGTAGTTAAGAGGCTGAATCTTACCAGGAAATGATGACACCACAAGACAGTATGACTACATACAAAAAAACTACAACTCCATAACACATACAGTATTGTAACATAACGGAGGTCTGCAGCACCCTAGTATCACATTCTCGAGGACTCAGGTGGGCATGGCCCAGCTGCACAGGCTCCCCAGGACTAGGCTCGGGAGGCTTTGGATGATCGGGAAACCAGAAGACTGGGGTGTTGTTGAGGTGGCGTTGTCTCAATCCCTCATGGATGTCAATCTTGATAGCCATCGTAATAAGATATTCGAGGTCCCCTCCAAGATCCCGAGCAGCTAGCTTGTCTTTGATGGTGGCGGACAATCCATGGTGAAAAGCAGTGATCCATGTCTCCGGATTCCAACCACTCCCGCAAGGGTCCGGAACTCGATGGCGAAGTCAGCCACCAGTGGCGGGCAGTGTATTTTACACCTAGGCCTTCAGTGCTATCCTCCGGCAATTAAACCGCCTTTGAATAACCTCACCATGACACTAGGGCTATAGGCTATTGTCATTCAATGTAACCACCCCATATTCACAGTGACAGTAACTTTTATCGAGTGGAATAAAGTGATTTAACATGAGGCTCTACACCTATGAGAGTTACAATACAATGTTCCTTCGACGCTGTAAGCCAGGTGTACCTTTTGTAGTTGCTCGATTGAAAGTGCCGCTGAAATCCTTTCCCTGGCTGGGACTGGGCTGCTAGCTGCGTGGTTGGTCGACCCTTCCTCACAATATCCAGCTTTTCTTGAAAGGTCCTTCTCGAAAAAGGCTTTGCCAATAAATCCGCCACCAAATCCATTTATTCTCCACCTTCGGCCATTGTGCGTTAAAACAACAGGGCGAAGTAAAAATCTAAAGTAAAAAATGTAAAGCACTACATCTAAAAATCTAAAAGTCACAGAAGAAAGTTTAAATAAATCTTAGATGATGCTATGTTACATTCTAGTTAGTTTTACTTCAGTTAGTAAAAAAATGCTGACATAGGCGGCTAGGCAAGCTAGAAGGCTCCGGTGTGTCAAAGAATACGCTGAACATGGCAAACTCGAAATCTGATTGGTTAAGGAATATGACAATCAACAACATCCTCCCCATTTGCTTCAACAGCAGAAGGGAATCACTCGAAATTCTGAAGGCCTCAGGGTAGACTTTTCACCCGGAGACATCTGATTGGATAAAAGCTCTAATTTATATGAGCTGCACTGGAAGCAGCGCAACTGAGGGAGAGAGTAGCAATGAAATAACGTTAATAGACTGATGGGAATGAAATTTGTAAAAAATAAAATTAAAAAAAAGATTCTGGTTCTGACAATCTCTAGGCCAGCAGAGAAGGCCTTGCTGGCCCTGACAGCCCGCCTCTGTCAGCCACTGACCTGAGCCCCTGGCCTAAGCTGAAGAGTCAACTCGCTGCCTCTCGTCCCCCAACTGGGTGATCGAAGACACACCGCAGCTTGGAGGTGAAAGCAGACTGTTGTTCCCACACTGCTGTTGCCCACGCCAAGGCTTTCCTTGAGAGCAGGCAGATGATGTAGGCGACCTTGGCCCGGTCGGTGTGGAACGACGAGGGCTGCAGCTCGAATGCCAGGGAACACTGGGTAAGGAACCCCTTGCACCTTCCTGGGTGGCTGTCATAATGTTCGGGAGCTGGGATCTTGGGTTTATGAGGCTGATTCACTGGGGGGTCCCCACCGACGATTAACACCCTGGGTGCTGAGGCTTGGGCAGCAGCCGCTCCGGGATCAGGGATGTGGAGTTGCTGGCCCGGAAGTGCCCAGAGAGTGGCCCGGAAGTGCCCAGAATGTTTTTGCCATTTGGGAGAGTTGCTCCTGTTGTTGCCCCAGTAGTCCTATCTGGTGGGAAACAATGTTTCGGATCTGATCGATCTCCACTGGGTCCATTTTGGGGTCATAGCTTGTTGTGAGGTTATGTGATCTAGGACTCAGGAGCAGAGAGGAGACCAGACGAGGGAATGCAGTTGAAAGGCAAAGGCCACTTTACTGAAGCAATCCACAGGGTAGACAGGAAAGGACTTAAAAATAACAAAGAGAGAGAATCTACTAGGACAAGACTTGGAAGACCGCTAGAGAACTGAACGTCTGACAAGTGTCAAGCTATGACTCTGGGCTACAGAAAACACACAACTAAAATAGAAGGTCCTTGATTAGTGATGCACCTGTGTGCTAATAAGCCCATGAGGCGGTATCTGCTGCCCCCTAGTGTCCAGATGGAATTGTGATACCTAGATTACATAACAGTAGAGAACAGTTTACGCCACACAAACCTGTGCAGCACTGTACCTGTTCCAAGAGCTGGTAAGGAGACGGAGGTGAACTTCTGCTCCTCACACATCTTAAGAACAGCATAGACAATCTCCTTGATCTTCCCTGGGTCATTCTGTCCGACAATATGGATGATGTTTCTACATGGGAGCTTTCCTGCTGATGTCATTATCATCGAGGGTGACTGGAAGTGTGGGGAATTTACTGTGGACAGAGATATGCAGATGTCAAATGCATTGCCAATAATGCTATGTCTACTGTGGCTTCAGAATATACACCACTGTTATAGGAGCCAAGAACTCTGACTCAAATCTGATTCCCTTCTTTACAAGATGATTTTGGCATGAAGAGTATTAAAACAATGACTGAAAAATATGCCTGTGCATGATTGTCTATGATTATGTCTTTGCATGATTGTGCATGATTATGTCTGTGCATTATTGTGCATGATTAGGTCTATGCATTATTGTGCATGATTAGGTCTGTGCATGATTGTGCATGATTATGTCTGTACATGATTGTGCATGATTATGTCTGTGCATTATTGTGCATGATTAGGTCTGTGCATGATTCATCCATTCATCCACATTTTTACCAGCAAACGCCACACACCACTCTTCTATATTTGGACATTTGAACATTGATACATACCAATCCCTGAGCACTCCAATTCCACCTTCAATCCAGCACTGTCTAAAATGGCCTTGGATACACCTGAGAGGGATAGAGGGAATTAGGTTGTGGACGGCGAGGGTCATCACTGACATCTATTTGTGATTAATCCTGTATACTATAAACAGTTATGTACAATATCATTAATGTAGTATACTGCTTCTTCAACATTACCTAATGGCTTCACCTCTTTGCATAGCAACTTCATATCTTAAAGCTATTTCAGGCAATTTAAGATTTAAATTTTTTCAAAGTGCACCATCTGCTTTTATATTTTATAGCATTGTAGATAACTATGACTTCTGACATCACAAATTACAATAGTTGCATGTTCTCCAATCATGATAAGGTACTGGTGAAGTGTGCCCGCCTCAACTGTAAACAACGTTGTGTGCCCAGTCATGTAGACAGTACAGTTCAACATCTGGCTAAGCTAATAACTAACAAAAGTTAGCATAAACTTAATATCCCTGCTGCTAGATGTCGGCAGATTGTAACCCAGGAGATTTTCTCTGAATATGAATACTCTACCAGTCAATAGCAGGTATGCCATGATTCTAGTGAGTGGAGTAAATTATCTGTGAAATGAGATATTGTGAACAAATACCAGCTGTAACACTGATTGGCTAGATGGGCTGTCAGTCAACCACCAAAGATACACACCAAGTCAGTCCTGGAGCAGTTTAAGCAAAAGAAAATCTATAATTGAATTAAAGCTGATTTAAACTTTACTTTGAAACCGGAGATTGTGCTACATTGTTGTTTCTGACATAACAAAAGCATAAAAAATGTTATTTCAGTCTGACTTTAACAACTCTGAATCCATCCAATCAATCATGACAATGAGTTGTTTTCCTCAGACACATCCCTTATATAGTATCAGAAGTACTTCAGTCACCTGATTTGAGGCTAAAGTCCTTATTCGAAGCGTTGATGATGACATCACTGGTCTCTTTGGTGATGTCTCCTGACGACACTTCAAAGGTCAGGTGTCTCATTTGCATGTGGTACACACCAAGAGAAGGTGATGTGACCTGCCCAAAGAAGCCTGAGCCTAATGATGAGAAACTATTTAGACAAGTGATTTTTGTGAAAAAGCCTCAATGGTTAACAATCAAGCAGAGAGGTCTCAACAGACAGCCAATGGTAGAAAGTGTCAGGGCAATTTGGGCTGTTAAGTCATCTTACCAGAAGACTGCTGTGATTGGCCAACATGGGATCTGTTGTAAAGAGGGGTATGTTGTGATTGGCCAGCAGCATGTGTTCTTGGCCAAGTGTTTCCCTGTGTCTGGCCTTTGAATTCCCTGACAAAGCACTGATAAAAAGGAGCAAAATCAGTAGGCAGTAGTTGTGAGAAGCTGTGATGATAAATCTTCCGCCGTAGGCTGAAGATCCATCTCTTCAGGCTACATTTTGACTGTCCCTCCTAAATACCTCTTCATCCCCTACTACCCCTCTGTACAGTTCCTCTACTGTTAATAATAAAAAAATAAAAAAATAAAAGAATCCTTCCATCCTCTAGCATTGTGGCACCTGGTCCTAGCATAGATTTTTTTTTTCTTATGATGGCTGATGATTCACTTACTTTAGACAAATATACTTGTTGTAAGTCACTTTGGATAAAAGCATCTGCTAAATGTCAAAAATGTAAATGATGATAAATATGGCAGTCCCCTTAAAACTATTTGACTGTTTTCAAACTTACATCCACAGTTTGGGTGTCACTGGGGTGTACGACCATGGCCACCTCTTTCAGGTATTTAGGGCTTCGACTCTGGCTGAAGTTTTTGACCTCTTCCAGCATAACCTTGGACACCAGAGTCCTAGGAAAGCTCATGTTCCCCGTACCAATGGCGGGGAAGGACAGGGATGCCAGTCTCAGCTTCTCTGCTTCTTTCAGACAATCTCTGATGATGGTAATCAAAACCTGAAATTACATAAACACATGGGCATATAGAATGCATTTCATACAATTCTAATTCAGTTGAAACTTTGTGGTTCATACTATGCATACCACTCTTAAACATTGCATGCCTACCTTCTCTGCTGGGCCTGCTCCATGATCCCAGGGTGGGCAGACAGCATGAAACACTCTCTGACATTGCAGGTTGTAGCCGTCAGTGACCACAACATCACCATAGGCCAGTCTGGCAGTGCCAGCTTCATCCCTGGCTGCTGACTGAAGCAGAGGACCGGCTGCGTGTAGGATGGCTTTGGAGACGGCACCTTGGCTGAGATCCACATTCTCAGAGATGGTGTTCACAATGACATCACTCTAAGGGTATACAACCAAATGACCATCAGTTGAAGAAAATGAAGAGGGTTTGACTACTTCAGAGCTCTTTCTTCTTGGATAAACATGATTACTTCTACCAGCAGTTGTCATCCATAGAAAATAATTAGTGGTAGAAAATGTGATATTCATCATCTGGTATTCATACTCACTACATAGATGTATTATGTAACAATGCTTTATGAGATATTGAGGTGATACATAGTAAGTGAACTCACAAATTCCTCTTGAATATTTCCTTTCCTGAGAATGATCTTTAGCCCCTCCTGTGTGTGATTAGTCTCCAGGATCTCCCCTCTGTTTTCCCCTTCAAACCTCTCTTGGTTCTGGTGTCTCCCCTGGTGTCTCCCAGGCTCAATGTTTCCATGATAGTTTCCTCGGGGTCTGTTTCCTCTTCCTCTACCTCCTCGTCCCTGGTGTCCCTTTGGGGACTGTCCGTGATGTCCAGGTCCTTGATACCTGTAACCCTGTTGTCCTCTTCCCCGATGTCCACTTCCCTTGATTGCACCCTGCGGAGGCAAGGTCATTCTTGGGTGCATGTCCTTGAATGCTCTATTCACAGCCAGGGCCAGGGCTCTCACAGTGTTGTCATTGTTGTCCACCAGGTGAATCTCAGTCAGGGATCCCTGACCCCTCTGGTTCTCACAGTACTCGTGCACCGCCTGGGCAATGGTCTCTGTGCACAGGTCCAGAGGAAAACCAAATATCCCAGAGCTCACAGCCGGGACAGCAATAGTCGAGCAGTTAACCCCTTCAGCCTGACGCAGGCTCTCCCTCACAGCACGTTTCAGACGAAACACTGCTGTGTTCCGGTCAAAGTCTGAGAACCTTGGACCAACCGCATGGACCACATATTTATAAGGCAGGTTGCCTGCATCTGTTACAATGGCGTCTCCTGGCTGCAGCCGGCCATTCCTACTGACATACTCATCACTAAGGGTCTGCAGCCGTGGGCCTGCAGCCAGGAGCAGCGCTAAAGCCAGGCCCCCAATATGCTTCAGGTCCTCATTGGCTGCGTTGACTACAGCCTCCGCTCTGAATTTGCAGATATCAGCCTTGCTGACTGAGACCAGGACTCCACTGGGTGTCCGCACCTCACAGCAGGAGGAAGCTCCAAACCCCTCCTCCTCATCTTCATCATCCTCCTCTTCATTCAGCATGTGATCCTCCTGTAGCAGCACCACACAGTCATACTCCTTCATCACCGTGGACACAAACACGCTCCCCTGTTGGAGGAAGTACTTCCTAGCCCCAGGCTTCATGATTGTGAGCTCATCAGTACAGAGAGCTGAAGCCATCCCCTGAAAGGAGGCTTTGGACTTCCGCACATATTGACGGGGCCCGGAGAGGCTGATTCTGGGCCTCTTAGGGTCAAAGTGGACTCTCACCTCATCAGCCTTGGCAATTTTTTTCCAGTCCTGAGATTTGTTCTCCTCGATGAATTTAACCACGGCACAGGACTTGACACGGACAGCCTCTTCAACTCGAGAGTAGCTTTCAACAAAGTTCTCCAGAGAGCGGCTGACCTCTTTCACTGGATCAACAAAGCCAGACACTGTGATTCTGTCTCCTCCCTCTGGGTGAAACTGTATCACCATGGTCTTCTTTTTTGAGGAGTTGTAGGTGTCCATTAGCTGTCTGTTCAGCTTTTTCCACTCAGGTATTCTCAGCACCTCCTGGTCCTCCACCACGAGGCTCTGGACGGACAGAACAGCCTTCACTCTGTGCTCCGCATCAGCCAGGGCTTTGTCTGAGTTGCCAGTCAGAAGCACCCCTTCGCTTTCCATGCTGTACACAGCACTGATGCCTCGGGACGTAAACAGGTCCTGTGACATCTCCATACTGTCCACTGACCTCAGGAAGTCCAGCAGATTGGAGTCTAGATTCAGCTGCCTCTTACTCATCTTGAGCTCCTTCTCCAGGATCCAGGTCTTCACCTTGTACACTTCTGTGGGGAGGCCTGACAGAGCCAGCTTCTTACTGTCATTTCTGTAGGAAAGACCTATCTCTGGGGATATGGCTGCTGCACTCCTCTTAAGTCCATCCTGCTGGAGGATGTAGTACATGACAGGGGATACATCCATCTCCTCTAAGATACCGTCCCTCTGCCTCTCCATCTTACTCACGGTCCTCTTCATGAGTTCCTCTACCGGACCCCTAAGCCGTTCCATGTCTCCAGCTAGGCATGCAACTGTCAAAGTCCCTCTGGTGGCGTCCAACACCAGGATAGCATCTTCTTTCACCACTGAGCGGACTTCTTTCTCCACTGCCTTCCACGCTTGAGCACTAGCGGCACACTCAAACGCTGTATATTGGCCCAGAATGTGACGGAAGGCATCAGAGGCATTGCTCCCCCATGCGTCCACATGTCTGGTTGCGAGACCCTTCTGCCTCAGCAAGGTGGGTAGAGGGCTGAGCTTGACCTCAGCACTGTCCATGTTCACCTGACAGAAGTGGGTCTTCATCTGGTCATTGATGATGGACATCTTTCTCGTCATGAGGAGGAATTTATATATAGCAGGATGCACACTCTCTGTGAAGGGGTCAGGCATCTTACACATTGGCCTGTCCTCGCCATATAAGGCAGTTCCTAAAGACGCATAGTAGAGATACATTTCAACTGGGACTTTGCAGATAACACAGTCTTTCTTTTGGATGGCTTCCACAGCTGAAACGACATAGGAAAGAGAATGTATGTAAGAGCATCAAACAAAGGAGGTTTCCAAAATCAATTCAAATGACTAAATTTCATTAATGAAAGACATAACCTTAATGCATAATAAAAGTGTTTTTAGATAAGCCCTACCATTACAGTTATTAAAAATACACTTTAAGAAGTGCATCTCTCCTAACAACATTTCTCATTCACACAGCAGGTCATACCTTCTGGCTCCTTGAATGTGACAATAGCTGCCTGCTCCTCTGGGATCATGATGATGTCCTTCACTGGACCCCCCCACCTCTCAAAGTAAATCTCCAGCATTTCTCTGACCACAGCAGGGGTCATGCTCTCTACTCTAACACTCTGACATCTTTCCAGCACTCGGACAACAAGACCACCTGGCTGGAACTTCTTGTGGCTCTTGGTGTCAGTGAGGAACCTCTCCACATCTAAAGAGGGACACCATAGCATCCTTAATATCATACACAACAGTTCCTTAAATCATAAACATTATCTCTTCTTGGAGGGAGGGGGGGGGATACGCCAAGTTTGTAAAATGAACAAATGCAGGGTGCTGTTTATTCTTGTTGCTAAACAAATGTTTTATTTTTCTTCCAAACCAGTCTAATATGAGTGTAGAGTGTAGCAGTGATGTACCGTTGGGATTCTTGAAAGTCACAACTGCTGTGTTTGTCTCACAGATGACTTCCACAGAGAAGTTGTCGTCGTCCAGGTGACAGATACTCTCCACCAGCATCTTCAGCAGATCTCTGGACAGCATGCTCTCAGGAACCCTCTCCAGTACAACCGCAGTGCTCTGAGGAGGTTCTTCAACTCCAGCCTCCTCCTCTGGCCCAGACCTAGCACCAGGTGTACTCTCAGGGGCATCCTGCTCTCCACCTGACACATCTATAATTACATACAATATACACACACATACATACACTCACATAACACTTTATTAGGAACACTACACTAATACTGGGTAGGGCCTCCCTTTGCTCTCAAAACAGCCTCAATTCTTGGTGGCATTGATTCCACAAGATGTTGGAAACATTCCTTTGAGATTCTAGTCCATGATGACATCACACATGATGGCATCACGCTATTCCTGCAGATTTTTCAGGTGCACTTTCAAGCTGTGAATCTCCCGTTCTACCACATCCCAAAGGTGTTCTATTTGATTCAGATCCGGTGACTGGGAAGGCCACTGAAGAACAATTACCTCATTGTCATGTTCATGAAACCAGTTTGACGACTTTTGATTTGTGACATGGTGCAGAAGCAGGAAGTAGCCATTAGAAGATGGGTAAATGATGGCCATGAAGGGATGCACATGGTCAGCAACAATACCTAAATAGGCTGTGGCATTCAAGCGATGATGGTATTAACAGGCCCAAAGTGTGCCTAGAAAACATTCCCCACACCATTACACCACCTCCACCATGAGAAGGTGTACAAGTGTTCCTAATAAAGTGTTATATGAGTGTATAGATATATATAAAAAATAACAACAGTGATTCATATGTTATTAGACTTGAGTTTGTAGTCTTACAGTAGGTCACACGTATACAACAAGTCTTTTTCTTTTCTAGCGTATTACTATAGTCCAGAACCCAAGGAAAGACCACTGACCAAAGAGTAGAGGGGTATTACCTGACAATTCACTCCTTGTTGCACCAACCTGCAAAACAGACAAAACAACCAAATGATGCAAAACAAACGGGATATACAACATCATGTATATCCCTCATGTCCCAATCAGCATATCAACAAGATGATTGCCATCATCAAGCTGTAAAGTCACAGCAGTTAATTATTATCCTGGATGTGGTGTAAATGAGACAGCAGTGTGTCCACTGATACAGTTACTGTACAGTCCATTTTAGAAGAAGAAGACTCTTTATTTGGCCATGCAATAAATGTTACATCAATTGTAGGAATTTGATGCACACCCCCCCCGGGACAAAACAGACACACTGCACACACACCCCCCTCCAAGACAACACACTTGCCCACCCCCAAGGGAGAACAGAGCTCTGGGCTCTGGGCACAGGGTCAGCCATATTCGGCACCCCTGGGGCAGTTAGGGGTTAAGTGCCTTGCTCAAGGGCACAATGGCAGTGGTAGGAGCCTTAGATATGATGCCAGTAACCTTCCAGTTACCAGCTCACATCCAGCTCCACATCGAACCAGCAACCTCCCGATTGCTGGCCAGCCTCTCTAACCTCTAGGCCTACATGATGGTACAGTAATTAACAGTTACTTTTTTCGTGTGTCATATATTTGTATTCAGAGATAATTTTGGTATACATTATAAAACATTGTTCTCTTTTTTCCCCTGTTTTTCTCCCACCCTCAACAATCCCCCCCAACACATTCCTATGCATTCATACCCACAATGAAAATAAACGCATAAAAAGTGACATACATTATACATATAGACAAATACACATAATTACAGTATTCCATACAAGCGAAAGAATGAACCTTTTTTAGTGGTTGATACTACACAGCAACATAAAAGGGATAGGGGTGAGGTCAGAGGTATTCATTTGGTGGGAGCGCCTCCAGTTTCTCAAAGTATGATATCATAGGGTCCCAAATACAATGTAATTGACAGTTAATGTGGAAATATTAAATTACGACATGTATGCCATATGATTAACCTGCATCTAGGTTATTTCTTTTAGTCAGTGCAAAACGTCTGCAATGACCTGGGCGCGGTAACCACCACGACGCGCCCTTACCTCTGATTGGTTAACATGATAGTGGCGCATGACAGAGCAAACTACTCAGCTGTCTACCACCGATTGCTTATTTGCTTGCTTAAGTCTACATTCTTTACAATATAACGTTGTGTTTGCTTAGCTTTCAGTCGCTGTACTTACCGATGACGAACGCGTCTCCCCCGGATTCTTCCCGGTTGATGAAACGTTCAGCCTCACGGTCTCATTCTCTATCGTAATTTCGTGGTCATTCTTTGCGAGAACTCTGTCCCTGACTAGAAATAAATGCGACATACAAGGTATTACCACTAATCACCGTCTAAATGTGTCGTCCAAGTTTAGATTCGCAGTGTATCAATACATTAATCATTTTTCACCATTGTATAGCCAATACAAAGACAATGTTTTTAATTTGGGACTAAGACAACTTTAAAACAACTGTGGGTTAACACCAATTAATGTTGCTTACCATCTTCAGATTTGAAGTAAACAGTTGCTCTCGTGGTGCTGTGGTCGTTGTAGTCTACCCGGCAGTCCCCTCCATTTGACTTCTTTTTACTTTGGAAATGAATCTGTAGTTTGTTCTTTACCGCTTTAGAGAGAGTTGTTGCCCAAATGCCCTCTACGGTGATGGGATATTCATCCATGATTTCGCCCCTCTCATTCGAAGACTGAGCGAGAAAGAAAAGTACCGCGATCCTATTCCCCTGTATACACGTTTCACTTTCGTTTCAGGCTCGGTTGACGAGGAAATCAATTGTTGGAATATTATGTGACTTCCTTTAGACTTACTGTTCAAGGTTCAATAGTTCATGCCAACTCCCTTTCACGTCACGATGTAAGTTTATAATCACATTGGCCATATAGGTGTTTTTATTGTACTCAGGTATTTTTACGTCGCTGTTTCCATGATGTGTTGTTCATGGTGTAGGTTACAAGGGAACTTCAGTACAATAGTTTAATTCTGCACAGCCATGAATACATTTCAGAAGTAGCCATATTAGGTATTATGTTTATTATTAGGTATTATTTATTAGGAATTATTATCCCCCTTGTATGTTGACTTGTCGGTTTCAGAATGCTTTAAAATAAAGTTGCAGGGAATATTCTTCATTTTTCTTGATCCAATACATTTACAGAGTAGGCAGGTTTAACTTATCAATAATTGTAAAACAAGTAAAAAGCTCAATTTTGAGTGAGAACCAGGACTTATCTTCCTTCACCAGGAGATGGTAGCATGTTTCAGAGAATATGACTCATCCTCACCAGGAGATGGCAGTAGGGCCCATGTTTCAGAAAATACATTTGCTATGAGCAGAGAGAGTATTGGTCTTGCTCTATCTCCTCCCTCGGCCCTTCACACACAGCCTTATTATCAGTCTATAAGATAGACAGACTGAGTTAAGGTGATCCTTTACTGTCCTTAGCCTCCCCTGGTTATGGTCTCTAGTCAAGCAAGGCTTTGGTGTACAGTACCTGATGACATGCAAAAGGTAATACTGTACAGGGAGGAGTCCCTCAAAGGGGCAGCATAGGATGGGGCTGGGGATGCTGCTCACGGCACTGACATACTGCATTATACAGGGCCAGCTGGCACGTTCACTGAGACAAGTACGCATGCATGCTCTCATGGTTGTATACCCTTTGATAAGATCACTTTGGATAACCTGTTTCATGGAAACTTTTACCAGACAGCATCTTTAGACGGACTTGTCATTATAGACAACCACTCAGGAGTAAGTGCTGTCAGAAAACGTGTTCTTTATTTGAAGGAGAAGACAAACTACTTCTTACTTTTAGCTATTTATTTATATGTCAAAATTCTAGACTTGTACAAGGACCACTTTTGGAGAAGAAAATCACAGTCAGCAAGCTGTTAATCTGTAACCAACCTTCCAAAAATGGATGCATTCAAACAGTCAAACAAAGTATGTACAGTATACAAAATGATTGTGATTGGCTATTTGGTTGGGGAGGAACCGCGGTTTAGACTTGGCATCCCTTGTTGTTCACGGGCTGGTCACACCATTCATCCCAGCTGCGGTGTCAGCACCCTGTAAGAGATAAGATACCTACTCTGGTATGTCCTCCCTAGCCTGGTACTTTCCACTATAGCTCTTTGTGTAAGCGTGTGTTGCAACATCTTTCTTGATGACCTGGCTCAACCTCTCCATGTATTAATTCAACGTACTATGGGACTAATGCTTGATCCATCGCTCATTTATCAACAGGCCATCACATTAGTAAATTTAGCACACTGCAGTAATGTATTTTTATTATAGCAATAATAAACTGTTTTTATAAAAATAATTTCTAACAGTGCCTTGGTTGATACAGCATGGTATGAGATACAGTGTGTCTATGTTTACACATTGTTTTTGACCCATATATACTGACATTGGGCTACACTACCCCACACATGACTTGATGTGAAACAAAGTACCATCATATAAATCCTCCATTACTGACCTCAGAAGAAAGAAGAAATAATGCAGACAACAGAGGAGATGATGATAAAGAAAGAGAGTGTCGCAAAATAATTTAGCAGTAACTTTAGCTCCTCTCTGAGTCCCGAGGGGGATCTGAATACGCTGTACCTCAGTTGACAAACAACAAATCTCCCTGTCTGTCCATCTGTCCCTCTGGTGTCTCTATCCTATCTTTTCCAATTTACTGCAGTGACACTGTCTTCTGAGGTGAAAAGTATTTTAGAGCAAATCAGAGTATCTAAAGATGAGAGAAATCTTGTTCAGAGGTTTATTTCTCATGCGAGTAAAACATACAAGGAACATTTTCACTCCCAGAGTTGATAATACAGTAAAAACACCAACACTGCATCAGAGAAAAGGTATAGCCCCTCAGAGCAAGGTGTAAAATAAATTGATCAGTGAGATCTCTTCCAACTCAATACTGTTTCACTGCTCCAAAACTAGGGGGAAAAAACACAGGAAGAAGAAGCAAGCATCCCCTGAAGAAAGTAGCAAACGTAATATTGCGGCAGAGATGAGATTTTCTGCTGAGCTGTTTCACAGACAAATTACTTTTCCGCTCATTCATGCCTGTCCCTGTAGTAGCTTATATTTGTTTTTCTCTTTTTAATACTATCTCTTCACTCCTCCTAGGTCTGTGGATTGAGGCTGTGGCTATTATTAGTTTTTAATTTCTTCTTTTTATAGTATTTTCTGTTTCTTTTGGGGCTTGAGGGGGCTCTAACTCCCTGCATTGCCTCTCCCCTCACATTTAGGAGGCTATCATTCAGACGCATGCTGCAGTACAGAAAGGGAGGAGGGTGGGAGAGAGGGGCAGAGAGACAGAGAGGGAAGGGGGGGAAAAGTCATGTGTAGGGGGACCCAGTGTAAGAAGTACCTCTGTCTGTCTGTCTGTCTGTCTTTCTTTCTGTTTCTGTTCTCTCTCATATAGCATGGCTATATGCTCCCCTAATCAGAGTAGGTGTATGACAAATAACCGAGGGAACATGGAACATACACACACAGGAGTATGAGCTCTGCTTTAGCTGCAGTGTCGTGATGGGGAAGGGAGTAGCTAAATAAATGATTATTACTGCTGTTTATGGCTAGACCGTGCAAAAGCGCTACTCCAACCCTGCTACGCCTGCGCAGAGTAACGACTTTGCACACACCTCTGTGTAACACACATAGTTAAACCTGAGCATTTGCATTTTATGGCACCAAAACTGTGCTTTACAAACACTGCAGCACACACACACACGCACACGCATACGCACACGTACATGCATGCTCATATTCAAAGTGAAGAGTGAGAAGGTATTTCTGGCATCATGAAGACGTTCATTATGGTTAGTGGAATCATGCAGTTATTTTGACCCACATGTTAACAGAGTAGCACTGCATACCACCGTGTACCCGGTTTACTCTTCATTTCTACCCTCCATTATTTGACAGTGATGGTGACCCCCCCCCCCCCTAGACACCTTGGGCAGCTCCATCAGAGGACCTCCTGTGTTGGGTTAGCGACACATCCGAGCCTCACCAGGTGATCGACCTCACATCACACTGTGCCCTCACACCCACACAAACCACTCTCCTCAGCTCACTCTTACTGCACCTTCACCAGTGTGTTACTCTCCTCCCGGCACAGACACACACACACACACACACACACACACACACACACACACACACACACACACACACACACACACACAGACACATACACACACACACACACACACACACACACACACACACACACACACACACACACACACACACACACACACACACACACACACACACACACACACCACCCTTCCTCCTACACACTGTGGTCTCAGGGTATTCTTGGCCTATTTGCTGATGAGCAGAGTGCACTGGTTAGCTGTTTTACCCTCATGAAATATTGACTGAATTAAACATATCCACCCACCCACCTCTACCTCTGCACTTTCCTCATATATTCCTATGTGTATAGTCCTGATTCCCTTGGCAATCGTACCTGACCTGCCCAACCCCCTTTCAAACACTGTCATGTTCTTAAAGAGCTATTGCTTCTCCAACAGTCAACATGTCATAAACTGTGAGGCCAGAATCTTGAAGAGAGTAGTAGAAGAGAGGGCAGATGAAGAGAGAAGAGGCATAAGGGGAGAGATGTGTCCCGGTGTAAGTACTGCAATGCTGTCCTTTGTTCATTCTCGGTCAGATTCTCATTGAGTGTGTGGTCCCACCGTCGCATCGCGACTCAGCATTTGAATGGTGTATCGTGTGAGATTAAAAACAGCATTGTGTTGTGTTGAGAGAGGCACAGTGAGCGTGTGGTCGTCAAGCGTGTGTCTTGCGATAAAGCAGCTCTTTGCATTTGTCTCTCAGCCCCAGATATCCCTCTTCTCCATGGCCTCCCACTGTCACTGTCACTTCTCATCATGCCACACACAGTTGACTACTAAACTTCTGGAAGCATCGGGGGGGCAGGTTCATCTGAGCGCACTCAGCGTGGGGGCTTGGCAGTGCTCACTGCTGATTGGAGGAGCCCCTGCATTCCGTGATTGTTCAGGTGGCTCATGAGGAAGATTGGGTAGGGAGGGGGGCGGCTGGTGTTTTATTGATGTCTGAGGTACAACTTGATTGTATATATGTGTGTGTGTGTGTGTGTGTGTGTGTGTGTGTGTGTGTGTGTGTGTGTGTGTGTGTGTGTCTTTAAGTGGTATGTACAGTATGTGCATGTCCTCTCAGTGCTGCGCCATGAATCTATCCCTCAGTGCTGTGCATGCAGAATAATCTCAGTGCTGCTTTCAGTCGAGAAAACCTAATAAACAAAACCTAACCAACAAATCCTTGGAATTTTAATCAAGTCATACGTTTGGATAATTGTCACCAATTCACGCAAGGAGGGGCGATACACCATTCATGGGGGACAACGAGTTTACTGAACACTAGTCTCCATTTAGATGAGGTGGAGTGTAAACCAATCTTAGAACAGAGATGTCTGCCAATCTTTGATATGGAGTGAACATTTTTTTTTACTTTTTATTTATTGTCTCCTGTCCTTTTGTTCCTACTGTAGCCTTTTACTGAAACCCAATTTGACAAACAGTACATTACCCTCTCTCACAACAGCTCTTTTCCAAGACAGTTACTCACATGCCATGCAGGGAGTTGGCAGCTGGTGCAGTTGACAGATGCTGGAGAGAAGGCTGTGCTGAGGACTCACCCTCTGAACTGAGCATTTATTTGTTCTTTCTCTCTTGCTCATGATCCTAAATCCTCCAACTCAGTTATTTTGTTCTTTTCTTTGTAATAGTTACTTTACACCCATTTTCACTCCCAGTGTTAAACAAACAAACACAGAGAATGTTTGAATGGATCACTAATATGCAGTATGACATGGTATATTTTTGACAGCTTGGCTATCTGGTCTTATTTTTTTTAGACAGCTTGGCTATCTTGGTCCTATTTTTACCCTGGCACTCTCTGGGAAAGTGCTCCTTTCCTGAGAGATTTACAGGATTGTGTGAATAATCACCTCAGGTCACGAAATCATCTGTCCATTTGTGAGTGTGTTTGTGTGTGTGTGTGATGTGTTTTATAAATAGAATTGAAAAACGTTGTATATTTCAACATGTACTGTTGGTATTTGCGGGTGACATACTGCTTGAGCCATTGTTGTTAGGCTTTAGGCAATTCCACGGTAACAGAATGTTGCTGGGATTCAATTTTTCACTTTAAAAATGTATGCCACACAAAAACCCTGGATAGCAAAGTTTAACAAACCATACAACTACTCCTAACAATTCCCACTGAAAAAAACAGATTTACTTTACTGTGCAGATTCAAGATTCAGATTCAAAGTTTGGTAACGGAATTACCCTAAAATCACCCTTTTCTTTCCTGTTTCCCTAAAACTCTATTATACTGTATGATGCATTGAGTTTCAAAATATGTATTTTGGTTGTTGAGCTACAGAAGTGAAGTGGATTTACATCCGGTAACAGAATGATTGTAACTGAATGACTGCATTGGTCCCCTACAGAAATGCACAATTTCTGGATTTGAATGTCATCCAAAATAGGGACACAATGGTAGAAATATACAGTAGACACTCTCATTACGTTAATCAACTTATATATAACATTAAAAAGGGTAATTGATTAAACTCACAAAACACAATAAACATAAATGTGATTTAAATCAATGACATTTGTTTTAGTTCTTCTTCATTTATACAAAATAAAAATAGCCTACACTTTTGCTACCAAAAAACAGAATTTGAAAAAAATATTAGTATGTCTATGTCATGTGCAGACACACAAAGAGACACCCCTCTGCAAAATAAAATCTGTATTGTCTGCAACCGGTGTGGGAAGGACCACACCATATGTGTCAATACGCTCTTTAATGATGAAGACATTTTGTTCCCTTTCTGTCCTTGACATAGTTTATACACTGATATGTATGTCATCATTCTCAATGGCAGTTACTCGTGTTACATATTTGTGTGCTGGCTTTGCTTTTCCCACTGTACTCAACTCAATAATTAAGTCTAAATTTTTTGGAGCATGACATGAGGATGTTGATGTGGTGCTTGGTGAGGATGGTGATGCTGTGGTTTGTAACTACTACCGTGTCCCTGTGGAAGACCCCTTTTGGAACTCTTTTAAGTTCCATGGAGAACCTTTTTGGGTTCCATGTAGAATCCACTATCAAAAAGGTTCTACTGTACATGGAACCCAAAAGGATACGAAGAGAGGGACAGTCTAAGATCCCTTATAGGATATGTACAACCTGTACAATACAGTATGTGAATGTAGCCAATTTCAGTAATTCAGTTACCGATTTGATTTGGTCATTCTGTTACTGATTTGGTAACAGAATGACCAGTTTGAATCACTTATTAATTCATGAACTAAACCAATATTAGAAAAAAAGTATTTGGTAGGTCTGCCTATACTTCCTACTTGTGTTAACCTTTATTATCCTCTCTCCCCATGAGGAAGAGACATTTGAAAATATGTTACACTTATGTGGGTTTTTGGTAACAGAATGACCCGGAGACTGAGCAATGATTCTTAAAATTACAGAAGCCAAACCATTTAAAAAATAAATAAATATAAGTGTGGATATTAGTTGACAGGGGTCTATACAAGGCTTTCTTAGGGAGATATTAGGACGGGAAGCAATTACATGCATCGGTAGCAGTCCTTCAAAGCTGATTTGGGGATACATTTGTCTAGTTTTAGCGTTTTTGCAGCAAACCGGAATGACGACAGACCGAGTGAGGTTTTTGTTTTAGGAACTTTTAATAGGATATGGTTATGAGTGTTGTACGTAGCAGATGTTGTTTGCAGCAAACGACACAGGTAAGGGGGGGACAGACCAAGGAGGGTTTTGTAAATGAGCATGAGCCAATGGATATTTTGATGGTGTGTAAGGATGGTCAGTTGACAGAAGAATATAGAGTGCAGTGGTGTGTTTTGAAAGGGGCATTTGTGGCAAACCTAATAGCAGAGTGGTAAAGAACGTCAAGCTTCTGGAGCAAGCAAGCACCCTTGCATGCCAACCTATATATGACATCACCATAACATGGGTAGGATGGTCATTTGAACGACTGTTAGTTTGGCAGACGGAGTGAAGGAGGAACGATTTCTGTACAAGAAGCCAAGTCTGGACTTGACCTTGGACTGTAACCTACTGACATGTTATGAGAAGGACAGAGTACTGTCTAGCCAAATGTATTTGTTTTCAGTGACCATATCCAAGATAGCCGCATCGCGGAGGGGACACAGAACCCTCTCTACCAAACCACATGACTTTCGTCTTGGTGGTGTTTAGCAAGAGGTTCAGAGTGGAGAAAGCCTGTTGGATCCTGAGGAAGCTACCCTGCAGTGATGTTAGTACCACATCTGGGGAGGGGCCAACTGCATAAAGAACTGTGTCGTCAGCATATAGGTGGATAGATGCATCACCAGCAGCACAAGCAATTGTTGAGAAGAGTGTGGGGCCAAGGATCGAGCCTTGGGGTACTCCCTTAGTGACAGGGAGGGACTGAGAGAGACGGTGTTCTGACCTCATTAATGAACCTCATTGATGGTTGTTATGGAAAATACATTGATAGAACTGTTTGAAGGATATACACTTTCATATGACTGATACAACTTGTGTAAATACTGTGATTACATTTTCTCTTGCCATACCTCTAAAGTTCTATAGCCATTGTTCTGAGAAACAGCGTATGATTAGCATATGGATAGCGGTGGTTTCAGAGGGAGTGGTGGGGGAGAGCGAGAACAAAGGTACAGACCCATCTTCCCGACAGGAAGGTGGATAAGTGTGAAATGTTGAACGGCGATTGATCAGTAAGAAAGCGCAGATTGATCAGTAAGAAAGTCTCCCCATTGTTCTTTCTCTCCCGCCACCTCTCACATAAGCACAAGCTCGCAGGTGATAGCCTTTGTGGTGCCTACCATTATGTTTCATCTGTATAAAAGACAACCCTGATAATCGCCTCTTCAGACTTGCGCTAAACAGACCTCCGGATTTACGCTGGGCTGCGGCTCTTGTCTCTTGTTTGCAAGCAATAATAAATACCAGACTCAGATATTGTGGCTACTCAGGACTTTGTTTCTTGAATCTCACCTCCGAAGAGCTGAAGTACAGAGTGGTAAATCCTAGACATCCACCACATGGTTCAAAGACTTCTTCTGGTAGATGTTTTCTTAGACGCTTTTCCATATGTTCGACCAGAAGTCAAAGCCTTTGCTTATCCCTATTCTTATGATGGAAGATGGTTGAGAAATGTATTTCTGATTTCATTCCCCCAAAATATAGGCTCTTAGCTTTCATTTGACACCCACTTTGATATGCTCTGATGAATTTCACATTGTAGTCCTCATGGGTCCTTTTACACGGAACTGCCCCCTTGTAGACAGAGAAATATGGAGAGAGAAATAGAGGGAGTAGCATGCACTGACTGAGCATTTCCCCAGTTCAGTGGAGTGAAAAAAAAAAAGTGGTCTAAAAGCTCTGTGTCTCCATACAGCAGCAGCTTACATAACCTGTTCCAGTGCATGTGTGCGTGCGTGTGTGCGTGCATGCGTTCGTGTGTGTGTGTGTGTGTCTTTAGTGACACACATTCCCACCTTCTCTCCTTTGAGGGCTTGAGCGCAACACTGTCTGTCTGAACAGGCAGAGCAGAGATGCAGCCTCCTGCTGCAGCCTCTATGACTGCAAATTGTTTGTATTTGTGAAAGTGTGTATTATTTATAATGATAAAAACTCATTGCTCTGCTGTTTCAGTAGAAGCAAACTTTTCCTCACCCAAAGTCACTGCTCAGGTCAAGGGCTCCATTTCCAGTGAGAGTAGAATTGATATTACATTGCATAACATTCTGTCTGTCTGTTTAGTCAGCACCTCAACTGATCAAGCATACAGGCATATTGGAATGGTTATTACAATGGTTATTACAGTCTTCTATACAATTAAAAACTGTGTCTGTTCCATTGGGGTTCTATTTCTGTAGCATTGAAAATGAGAAAATGTCTCTCCTCCAGAGAATAATAGGAAAATATATTCCATGCTAAGCCATGTGACTACTCTAGATAACAGAGAACAGTTCAATCTTCATTCATGCCGTGATTCCAGTGCTCCGGATAGACTTGGTGTCTTGGGTCTAAGTAAGCACCGGCTTACTGTAATACCGGGCTGTAATATAAAGGGTTACCGAAAACTCAAAGCCCCAAGTCTAATATACAGAGCACAAAATCTATTAGGGCAAATCCATACATATACCACACAGTAAGGCAGTGAAAAGCTCTTACTCTGCAATTACCAATCTAATGACTTTGAGGTTTGATCCAGTTAGATGTTACTTTAAGTGGATAGGCTCCACAGATTTCAGCTTCTAATCCTGGTGTCTATTCAGACGGGATTATTCAAATGGCAGGACTATGATGAATGTGTTTCTCATTTTACATATTAATTATGTATATCTGGTCTATCTGAGTATGTATTTTTGCTGCATTAGTGTTTGCCTACGTTTTTGTATGCATTGGAAGGAAAGGAGTGTGTGGTGTGTGTGTGTGCGTGTGCAAATGCGTGTGTGTGTGTGTGTGTGTGTGTGTGTGTGCACGTGCAGTGGTGTGTGTGTGTGTGTGTGTGTGGGTGTGCGTGCGTGCGTGCGTTGGTGTGTGTGTGTGTGTGTGTGTGTGTGTGTGTGTGTGTGTGTGTGTGTGTGTGTGTGTGTGTGTGTGTGTGTGTGCGTGCTCTGAGATGGTGTAACAGTCTATTATGGTCATGGCCTCCTTTGGGGAACAGAAGGGAATGAAAGGTGGTGACAAGCACAAGCACAGAGTCGCTCCATAAAGTTACACTCCTAAACTGCTGTGCTAAATGGAAAACAACATTCAGCTATACCCACTAAAGTGCCCCTACAATGCTGCACTAATAAGTTCATTTACAGAGTGGCCCTGGGCTTTTCACCTGACTGAACACAATCCTCACATGGGCCTGAGTTTTAGTTAGAAGGATGAAGGGCTGCAGACTACAGAAAGAAGGGGAAGGCTGAAAAGAGGGAGGTAAATGGATGACAGGAGAGATGTAAAGGTGAGGCCAAGGGACAGGTTAGAGAGAGAGGAAGAACCTGTGATTGGGTTAGGCTAGAGCTTGGGATGGGGGCAGGAATGGATGTGCCCAGAGAGATTTACTATTGAGTGAAATGACGAGAGACTATAGATTCACAGAAATATTTTAATACACAGAAACATTTTAATAGAGTCATGTGCATGCATCTCGAACACACCAAAGTGTAACTGCAATATTAGACTTGTAGTGGTAGATTTCACTAGGATA
The DNA here is from genome assembly GCF_951799395.1 of Argentina silus. Classification (NCBI taxonomy): domain Eukaryota; kingdom Metazoa; phylum Chordata; class Actinopteri; order Argentiniformes; family Argentinidae; genus Argentina; species Argentina silus. Next base: position 24,011,026 of record NC_139656.1, on the reverse strand, counting down.
CTAACTGATGTGTGGTTTGGTATGTATTATCCATTGGGAAAGAGTCACAAAGGGATTACTACTACAACCACGTTGCACTAAGGAGCGCTATAGGATCTTTTCTGCTTGCCGCTATAAGACTGTACAACTCCTCCTCCGGCTGGCTCGATCGGAGTGATCAGAGTCAGGCTGGGGGATGTTAAATCATACTGGACTGTTCCGACTGTATATAATGTTTCAGATGTCTATTCTATTTTATTCTATTCTATTATTCTATTGACACTTTATTTTGTTGTTGTTGTTTGGTTGTTTGTGATGTGACCTGCTGTAACACCTTAATTTCCCTTCGGGGATCAATAAAGTACCTATCTATTAATTATCTTAATTAGTGATCAATCAGGAGGTTTAGGTAGAGGATCTGAGGAGAGAGAATGCACATGCAGTATAATGGTCACAGTAGTTTGTCTATAGCTCCTGCACTTAAGGCAATGACAACACTCATTGAACACTTTATTAGGAACACTATACTAATACTGGGTAGGGTCTCCCTTTACTCTCAAAACAGCCTCAATTCTTCATGACATTGATTCCACAAGATGTTGGAAACATTCCTTTGAGATTCTGGTCCATGATGACATGATTGCATCACGTAATTCCTGCAGATTTTTCAGGTGCACTTTGAAGCTGTGAATCTCCCGTTCTACCACATCCCAAAGGTGTTCTATTGGATTTAGATCCGGTGACTGGGAAGGCCACTGAATTGAACTCATTGTCATGTTCATGAAACCAGTTTGAGATGATTGTTGCTTTGTGACATGGTGCATTATCATGCTAGAAGTAGCCATTAGAAGATGGGTAAATTGTGGCTATGAAGGGATGCACATGGTCAGCAACAATACTCAAATAAGCTGTGGCATTCAAGCGATGATTGATTGGTATTAACAGGCCCAAAGTGTGCCGAGAAAACATTCCCCACACCATTACACCACCTCCACCATGAGAAGGTGTACAGGTGTTCCTAATAAAGTGTTCGGTGAGTGTATATTCATGTGCATGAGAGGCACAATACTGTGTACAGTATGAGTAGAGTCTTGAAAGCATTACATTGAAACTGGGAATGAATGAATAATCCACAAATAGAAAACGAGCCACTGCCCTTCATCCTCTGATGGTTGTCATGATCAGAGTCTATCTTTGAACACAGTGTTTTGGGGTCTGTACTGTAAGTACTTCCAGCTACAACAGAGCAGAGGCCAGCTGCATTATCAGAAGGGACGGCAGCTCTGATCTGTCTCAGACAGAGTTGGTGAACAGACTGATTTTAGTGGTGTAAAAATAACAGCGTGGAGTGCTTGTCTGTGCCACATTCAGAGAGGCTACAGGCTACAGTCCATATCCTCCGAGAGGTCCTGTGAACTCTGTGTTGTTGGACACTTTGTGGCATCAAGTGTATACCAAACCTATACTATATCTATCATGCACATTTTCAGCATTTCTTTCCCCTGACCGTCCCTATACCCTCCACCGTCATGTGGTACCTTGTGAAAAAAATGTTTTTGCAATCTACATTTTATTAAAGAATTCAATACATTATCCCCCCTCACCTCCCCTTCCCATAATATACGATTATCAATTATGCAATTAAAGAGAGAAACTCAGTCAGAATGAAGAGCTGGTAGACTTTCAAAGTCTGGAATAAAAGGTTGCCAGTGGGAGAAAAACCTGCCAGTTGAACCTCTTAAAGTAAATTTAAGAAAGTGATGGAGGTACAAAAGCTAGTTAATTTGGGACATGACCAAAACATGTGTGTGAGGTTGGCAGGAGATTGGGAACAATCCTGCACATCTGGGTAAATCTCTGCTAGTCTAGACTTGCTAAAGTGTACTCTATGATAAACCTTTAATTGGATGAGACCCAGTCAAGCACAGGGGAACCTTGTTAATTGCTTGTCTGTTTAATGGTAACCTGCAGTCTGGAGTCGCTTTTTTATCATTCTCTAATTAATGTGTTGTGCAGACCGGAGTGAGTCAGGGTATCTCTGCTTACCCTCCACAATTAATCTCAGGCCTCCAGGTGTGAGAACGGCTGGTGGAGGAAGGGAGGGAGGGAGGGAGGTAGGGAGGGAGAGGGAGAAACGAGAGGGGATGGGTGGAGCCTGGGTGGTTATTGTGAGCTACTGTACAATCAACAGCAGCAATACTGTATGGTTGCTTCAAGTGTTCCACCTGCAGCCTGTGTGATTGTTTATCATGTCAACTACATTATTACTGAGGAGAGGTTGTGCCACCTATCTTTCCTCCTTCATTGTGCCCTAACCCCCCCACACACACACACACACACACAACCCCAGCTACAGTAAACATATTCAGCAGCATATTATGTATGCACTGAACATGCCATGTATGAGTCAGTCCTCTTCAGTTGATTTCGATGCCCCACCCTCAACCCACTTCTGTTCCATGGTACAAAGCAGCATCCCTATGGAGACCGGCCTACATGTTTCCACCAGTCATAGGTTCAGGTTAAACTGTGTGTAGCTCCTTTGCCAGAGAGAGCAAGCTAGCCACATCAGCACATACATGCTGTTTATGATGTGGAGCGCAAACCACATCACATCTCCCAGTCTGTGCAGCGGTGAATTCTCGAGCGCCCACTGTGCTGACCAAACTTTGAGTTTTACATCTGTCCACACTTTGACTCAGACATGTCAGGTGACTTTGTTTCCACCCCAACCCCAAGAGATGAAGACTCCTGCACACCTGAATGAGCTTGTTCTCTCTGTGTGCATATCCAGACCACACGCTCAAACCCACACATCCCAGCCTCCCTCATGAACTTACACACACACACACACACACACACACGCACACGCACACACACACACACACACACACACACACACACACACACACACACACACAGACACACACACACACACACACACACATACATACACTCAAAACACACCCTAAATAAAATCATGTCTCCTCAGAATATTCTAGATCAGACTGTACAGAAGGAGCACAGAAGGAGTTTCATGACATTTTTCATGACCCTGCCCTGACCTAAATGTCACTCCATTCCCATTAGATCTACTGATTCTCCATAGTAGATACTGGCAGGAATAGTAATGGAATAATAACTTGTTCACGTACAGTATCTCTGTTGTTTCAATCGGGGACCAAAAGGCGATTTAAAAACATTATTTAAGGCAGGAGCCTTTTGCACAGAATTGGTGGGTTACATTAGATACTGTAATGTATGTGTTCAATAGCAATGGCAATTGCAGTGCCACCCATCCTCCCTTTCTAGCCCCTAAACCCTGAACCTTCCTCCGCTAAGTTAATCAAAGAATGGTCAAGAAGAGCATAGCCAGTGCAATGTGTGTTAGGTCAACCCCCCTCCCCCCCCCTCCCCCCTCTTCCTTAATAGCTAGATATAAAAATAGAGAACGATTAACATTAGTCAACCTTCACTGAGGCGTTTGCTGACCCCAGAAGATAAGGAGGAAAGCTAATTATTTTGACAGAGTGTGTGAAAACACCTGGGGTGACCAGGCTCTGGGCAAGCGCTCTGCCACCTCCAATTAGGATTGAAACTGGCTTCAGCCTCTACCCACCACTATTTATGTAATGTGTTACTTAATGAGGTAGCAGTGGTATATTGTTATTATGGGGTAGAAACCTTTTGATGTAACTTTGTTGCACTTGAAGTTTGATTTGTCAACAACTTGTTCACACTGGTTATGTAGAATTGGTGTTTTATATTCTATGATGGGGCATTGCTCGTAATTCATGTAGAGCAGGGGAGGAGAGGCTGGTGGAGGTAGAAATCGGAGGACCGTCTCATTGTAGTGCATGGAATGGAACACCGTGCGTGTCATCAAACACCAAACCGTTCCTCATTCCATCCCGTGAATTACAGTGAGCCTGTCCTCCGGTCTCTGCCTCCACCAGCCTCCACTGATGGAGAGATAAAGCAGTACAGCTACAATACAGCTAATACTGACACTGCATCATGAGTGACATGATGGAATACTGTAGCTCATTGTGAGGTGCTGTAAAAGCACAGGCTAATGGCGGAGTGTCTGTGTCATGTCACACTGGGATAATAGTAGTACAGAGCCTATCATGTTCTCATCGCTGTGCTGAGTTTGCCCCCCTCTGAGTGTCTTTTGAAGCACATAATGAGTAGATGATGAGGCCACACACGGCAGAGGCTGCACAACTAATCCCTCACTGTAATCCTCTTATTAACATCAAACCTCATAGACTCAGGCAATGGCTTCTCAGATCAATTGACTTCACACTGATTAGCTTACATTCAAACAAATTCTCTCAAACATGACTCTATACGCATGCACGCACACACGCACGCATGTACACACACCCTGACACTGACACACACACACACATACACAGACACACACACACGCACACGCACGCGCACACACACACGCGCACACACACACACACACACACACACACACACACACACACACACACACACACACTGATAGACACAGACACACAGACACACACACTCTCACACATACATACAGTGTCATACACTAATGCAAACATGAGATCACTGTACAGTCCTAGTACATCTCTTGCTCTATTTCACTAATCTGTTTCAATTGAAGTGTGAACTGAACTGATATGTGACAGATAGTGTGTTATAAGTCATGCACATAATAAATGGTATCGGTCTTAATTAGTGAGATGACGTGTGTGTTACTTACTTGCTACACTTCATAATACACTCTTCCACCCTCTGACTCTCTCCCTCCCTCTCTGTATTTAATGCACATCTATATTTAAACCATCTAACTGACTGCATCCTTTGCTTTTCATCAATCAAGCCCTCCCCCAACCTCTCCCACAGACATGTATATGCTCTATCGACCCCCAACACCCAGCATAAGCTCGCTCTCGCTCTTTCTCTCTCTCTTTCTCTGTCTCTCTGTCTCTCTGTCTCTCTCTGTCTGTCTCTCTCTCTCTCTCTCTCTCTCTCTCTCTCTCTCTCTCTCTCTCTCTGTCTCTCTCTCTCTCTCTCTCTCTCTCTCTCTCTCTCTCTCTCTCTCTCTCTCTCTCTCTCTCTCTCTCTCTCTCTCTCTCTCTCTATCTGTTCTCCGTGCCCTTTGTTGTTCGTGCCAGGTGGGTATACCTGTGTATTATGGTATCTTGGTCCACAGCTGTGTTCACTCTGTTGCCAAGAAGCTGAACTAAGTGTGTGTGTGTGTGTGTGTGTGTGTGTGTGTGTGTGTGTGTGTGTGTGTGTGTGTGTGTGTGTGTGTGTGTATGTGTGTGTGCGTGTGTGTGCGTGCCTGTGTGCCTGCATGCCTGTGTGTGTTTTCTGTAATTGAATAATGTGTATGGTTGTTCATGCATAATGGTATCTTCATCAGATGTTGTTCTCATGGGCCTTAGTTTTCCCCTTCCCTATCAGAAGTCATCTGCAAGTACATAGTATTCAGGTCAGTACTCTATTCTGGCTGCTGTTTCCACTCTTAATGCTCATCCTATCCCCACACATTGTGTGTGTTGTTGATTTTACACTATGAATATTCTCTCTCTCTGTTCTCTGTGCTCTTTGTGGTTCGTGCTATGTATTATGGTATCCTGGTCCACAGCTGTGTGTGTGTGGGTGGGTGTGTATATGAGTGTGTTTTTTTGCAATTGAATAGTGTTTATGGTTGTGCATAACTATTGTTGCACTATAAATACTGTAGTACTGTATTCATATCTGAATGGCTTATAATGACAATGTGTGATATACCCCTGCATGGGGATAATCCACTTCTCAAACATACCATTTCTGATATGGCTATCTCAATAATGACTCCCACTAATCTGCAGGAAAGGCTTTTCAATAGCATCCTTCCTCCTCTCCCCATCCCTATTCCCCTCCACTCCCCCCATCCATCCCTTCCTCTCCCAAAGCTTCTCAACACAGTGATTCTGACGACTGCCATCCTGCAACTGTCCTGTCTATGGCCTGCAGCTGGCTTGACAACCCCATGACTGCAAGCCATGGTCTTAATCAGTAGCCTACGGCTCGTTGAAGTACAGTAGGACTGTATGAAATTAGGACATTTATTGATAAGGAGGGGGGAAAAAAACAGACAGAAAGAAATAGGAAGGGGAGAAGGGAGCAGAGCGATACCAGATCCCCTTAGGATGTGGCAATATGTGGCATTTCTCCCTCTCTCCTAAAATGATTTTCAATGTGTTGTCATCTGTAGATGGGTATTGGGTATTGAAATTGGGTATTGATTTTGATATTTTATTTATAAAAAAAATTAAAAAAAAAGATCCTCTTAATTGAGATTGTCAGAGGGATGTCAGCAGAGTATGGCTCATCTGCAAGAGAGAAGGTGTTGGGAAGAAAGAGCATCAGTTTGAAAGAGAAAAGGAGAGAGAGAGGGGGGGGAGAGAGAGAGAGGGGTGGGGAAGGAGGGAGAGAGTCAGAGGGAGAGAGAGAGAGAGAGAGAGAGAGAGAGAGTGCACATGTGCGAGAGAGGAGGAGGGAGAGTGAGGGAGGGAGCAGTGGAGGTAGTGGCAGGCGTTCTCTGCTGCAGGGATCGGTCCAGGAGCACAACTACACCACAGAGCATCGCCGCAGGCTTCCTCGCAGCTCAGAGAGGACCAGTACACTCACACACACAGACATACTCACTCACACGCACATACACACACACACACACACACACACACACAGAGACAGCCACCCCGCAGTTCACAAAGACTGCCCGAGAAACACCCCGGAGACAAAGAGAGAGAGAAGGATGACCAGTTAGAAATACAGAGGAGAAGAGGATCTACACATTGTCTCCAT
>NC_139656.1:23996707-23999207 GCF_951799395.1 Argentina silus | reverse complement strand
ACTTGGTTAAGAACACCTGTACTCAAGTCCTATTGGGTAGCGTGTGGGGGGGGGGGGGGGGGGGGATAGCACCTCCCTTGTCCTCAACCTCAACCTGCTCCTGTCCCTTAGGAATTACACCCCCATACCTCTCACATTCAACTGTTCTCCCAAACACCGATTTCTACCTCCTATCAGCTTCCACTGATACAGTACCTCTACCTCTACCTCCCAAAAGCACTCTGCAGAAATAGTTACATCCTCATGACCCAGCTACAGTACCCTCCTCAAACCCTCACTACATCAACATATACACTGTGGAATTTCAATGATATTTATCCAGAGACCAGAGGTCTAGTATGCCTTTAGAATTACCCGTTCTGTATGAGTTGACCTACTTCTACAGGGAATGGTGACATATACTGTGTCTCTGCCACACCTCCACCCTGACACCTGAGCTCACTGAGGTGAACATCGCTGGTGCTCTCAGTCTGAGTCAATCTGGACATCCTCTCATGCACTTATCCTCTCATGCACTCAGCTTCCTTTACCTCTCCACCCTTCTCAATCTGTCCTTCTTCTACCCCATCTCTCCCTCTTTCTCTCTCTCTCTCTCTCTCTCTCTCCCTCTCACTCATGGTACAGTAGTAGATTGAAGCTGACAGTGTGTGTCTCCACTTTTAATTTTTAAATCACTTCTCCTCCCTTTTTACGTAATCATCTTCCTCTAACAGTTTATTTATATCTCTAGCTTCTCCTCTCCTTCTCTCTCTCTCATACTTTGCCCTCCTTCCCGTCTCTCCTCCAGCCTCCAATCTCTCTCTCTCTCTCCCATTCTCTCCATATTTAGATCCTGATTACCCTCCTTGAGGAGACTCTGATATGAATGACATGCTCTCTATCATAATCCATTCGTTCTCATATGCACTCTGAACTTTGACCCCGCCAGCCAGAGGTTGGGGTCCAGTATGGTATGGTACGGTATGGTGCAATGCAAGACAGATTGGTTTGGTATACAGCAAAAGGTACAACTGCTCAACACAGTGTCCATTCATTGGAACAAGCGGTATTCCACTCAATCAAAAGGATAGGAGACAGAGCCCTGGAAGTGATGTAGTGGTGGCAGGAAATGTGAGCCTCTGAACGGGTAAGCGATGAAAGACCAAACAATGCTGCCATCTGTTGTTCAAGAACGGGCACCACATCAACCTTTACCTTACAGACACTGCTACAGCGAGTGTGCGTCACTGTGTGTATGTGTATTTGTTTACTTTTTGTGTATGGGCTTGTTCGAATTTCAGCATATCTGCCTGTTACAGATTGATTAGTCTCGCGTAGCCATACCTCCAAATTGCGTTGTTATCGCGCCTCTTTTTGAGGTGTCGAGACTTGTAGATTAGCCGATCTGACGTAGATTGAACATGGACGGAGTGATGGGAGAATGTGCTCGCAATTTCATTGGATGTTACATTCCAAGAACCCTCCCCCACATGCCCGCAGATGATTGCCTGTTGTCATGTGTGTCATTTTCACTCTTTTATGACTAGGTAGGACTATTTTGCAGGGAGTTGTTGCTAGGTGCTAGCTTGCAACATTGATTCTGGCTGCTAGAAGTCTGCTCTATACACAACATCGATGAAGGCATTAGGTTAGGTATTTGATTGGTTTGACGTGTGGCAAGGTTTAGGAACTAGGAACGCCTGGTCTCAACGAGGTTACAGATTAACTGGTGGAAGAGTATTGAAATATCCTAATATTAACATAATCAGTTAATGTATATTTACTCTTTATACTTAGATTTACATAAGAATGTCTTAGAATAATTGGTACTCCTTATCAAATTTGCATGTCCATATTTGGCCATACCTCCGGGCGACAACCTCAATAACAACATCAGTTTTGTTGATACATTCCATAAAATAACAGACAAAAAGTTACTTGTTAGTGTGAGAGTTGTACAATGGACCCTTCTTGCTTTGGCCTTTGAAGGCCTTCGTTCCCTGGAGATTCTACTTGGGAGTGAATCTACTTGGGAGTGTGTATCAGACTTCTAACAGGAACTTAATTAACTCCAGAATCCACTTGCAAGATTACTTCATTTCTATGATAAGAGACAGGGACCCATGGTACCTCTCTGCTCACTCTGCATGTCCAGACAGAGAGAAGTATTTTCAGCTCCATTGCTGTGCTATTTAGTCTTTGATCCCATTCTACCAACAGAGGGCAGTGTGCCCAATGAAACACAATGTAAGATGAAAGAATCGTGTGGAAGGTTCAGACCAGATGTTGGCAGTATGGAGCCCCCCTCCAGTGAGAGAGAGAAAGAGAGAGAGAAAGAGAGAAACAAGAAAGTACAAAATCAATGGAAACATTCAATACATGAGAAAAGATCAAAGAAGACTAGAATGGGGAGAAAGACACAGGGTGGTGTGAGTTCTGATGACTGAGGAGACAAAGCCTGAGTGTGCCTTTCCACTTTCCCTGTAAAAATGAGTGATGAACCTCTCGTGAAGATGTCTCA
>NC_139656.1:23984207-23991707 GCF_951799395.1 Argentina silus | reverse complement strand
GAAGGATGACAGTAATCCAAAAATAATGTATTCATTATCAGAAAAAATGTATCAGGTTCCATATGCAAAGGAAGGACTGTATTAGTCCCTATAGTTTACATTAGGCACCACTGTGCTCTGGAGCCAAACATTACTCATCATTGGGAGCAGTCCGAAACTCAGTCTCAGAAATAGTTTGTTTGTCTTATAAATAATTAGGATACAAAGGTATGTTCTGATGTCAAGAATTGCCAATTCAACTTTGCTCTCTTTTTCTCATTCTCTCTCTCTCTCTCTCTCTCTCTCTCTCTCTGCCTCTCTCTCTGCCTCTCTCTCTGTCTCTCTCTCTGTCTCTCTCTCTCTCTCTCTCTCTCTCTCTCTCTCTATCCTAATTGGAGTAGTTAGTGGGGTCATCTCAACCTCAGCCCTCTTAGTTAATGAGAGCAAACGTCAGACAAAGCACGGGGGAAAAAAACAAGCGACTATTTATATAGCCCATTAGAGAGACAGAGGAAAGCTGTAGCTCAAGGATTGTGTGTGTGTGTGTGTGTGTGTGTGTGTGTGTGTGTGTGTGTGTGTGTGTGTGTGTTCATTTCTACACAGGATCAACACAACATTTCATCATTCTGTCTCATAAAATGGAGAATTCAAGTGTCCATCTCCCAATTGACTCTGAAGTATTTTTTTTCTTCTCAGAGAAAATACTTCTGACGCTAAGGAGGCTGCCAAATGCGGAAGCAATCACGCATTCACAGGGGGTCATCTTTCACATAATCACTTCTCACTAATGATTATGTGTGTGTGCATACTTGCATGTGTGTTAGAGGGGATTAGCCCTCGATGTTCTACTCTCTCAGGAGGTAGACATGAAGGAGAGTACTGCAGGAGTCCGGATGAAATATAGTACATGGAAAGCACAGAGTGGTCTCAGCCGTGCATGCTCTCCATCTGCTACCATTCTCACTCGTCTGGGGGTGGGAGCACAGCAACAGTTACCGAACAGTCACTGCATAACAACAGGGTATGAGGAGAGAGAGAAGGAGGAGGGAGGGAGGGAGGGAGGGAGGGAGGGAGGGAGGGAGGGAGGGAGGGAGAGAGAGTGGCAACAGGGGAGTGAAGCAGAGAGGGGTAGGAGGGGCATGGAGAAGCAGGAGCAGCTTGCGAGCGTTTGGGGAAGAGAGAATTTGTTAGCTATTTTTTCATTCACTCAGAAATCCATGAGAAACGGCGGCAAAGGAACAGGGGCAGCACCGTAGAGAGAGAGACGCAGCGTGGACCACTGACAGCAGGAGGAGAGCAGCAAAGCTGTGTCCAGATAGATAGAGTGGGGGAAGAGAGAAAGACAAGAGAAGAGAAATAGAGAGAGGAGGACTGCTCTATCGGTTGTTTGAACAGACGGGTTTCCACGGTGACAACATGGGTGCAGTGGTGGGCACTTTGACCATGCAAACCAAGTCAAGGAGACTATCCAGAGGTAGGTCAACAACGAGAGAGGGAGAGAGGGGCAGAGAGAGAGAGAGAGAGAGAGAGAGAGAGATGGAGAGAACACTCAGATGAGAACTCTTCTGAACTGCTGAGTGATGGACCATGGTCATTAATCATTAACCGATGACCATAAACAGGGCTGTTGTTCATGTTTTAGTCTCTAAGGTAACACCCATCCCGCATATACATACATACATACATACATACATATACATTTACCTGTCTTTTTTCAGAATTTTAATAACACAGGATATACTCTATGATACTATTTTGAGACATGATAAGAGACATAATTTGCTTCAGAGAAGTCTCACAATACATCATGACTGCATTATAATGCATTAAGCCTGGGAGCTTCAGGTACACTTCCCTAACTGGCCATGTCAGTTAGACACCCTGGTCAATGAAGACATATGGATAACAGGTACTGACAAGACCTTTGGACATGCTAGATTTTCAACCTCTAGCCCTTGGTAATGTGGCTTTACAAGTAACAACAGAAAGAGAAAGCAAAGGATGGCATGACAGGGATAATGAAAGAGAGACTGAATAAGTCATTAGAGATGTATACATATAACATTGCAGACAGATGAGTGGAAACATGTCGGGAGTGTTCAGGCTTCAGCAGAAATGTTTACAGTTGAGGGGTTATGTCATAGACAAGGATGCCCTTGAGAAAGACAGGATTCAGAATCATTGCCCCATGTGTTTTCATTTCAGTGTGTGTGTGAGTGTGAGAGGGAGTATGTACATTAGCACTCAGCTCACATACCTCTTCCTGACCGTATGCTTGAGAGCACCGTTGTCATGGAGACTGGGTTGTGGGGGCATAGGAGGGAAATGTGAACAATATTGTATGGCGCCTACTGGATAGATGATTGAGTTGTTGCTCCATGATATGGGGTCAACACACACTAGGGAGCACAGCATTGAGTCATACTCACCACTAGACCCATGTTTTGCATAGGTTTGTGCAAAAGACATGACTTGGGGATGTACAGGGGGTATACACTTGGGGTACAGTGTGTGGTTCTTATTGTGACGATAGTACACTGTCATAGGACATTGTACACATTGGGTGTCTGCATCAGTGTGTTTGCTAGTTGGAATGGGATGTTGACTGTTTTGGCTATGTACATGTTTTAGCCCATAATGCATTTCTGCACACCTACCTACATCATGTCACAGCAATTAATTAGGAGGCTTGACCTTCTTGATTAAATTGCTACGAGTAATTAAGGTTGCCATTCGTTTTGATCATGTGACCCTGTCTCCCGGGGATTTGATGACGCCGATGCATGCAACTAGAATATCTAACCAGGGTCAGTGTTTGTTGTGGGGAAAAATACCGGTATCCAATTACACAGCTTGTTTTTCAACCGTAGAGTGTGTGACACAGAGGTGATTACAGCTTGTCAGATATGGAGCTACCTCCTGTCACCTTACCACTGGGAACCACAGGGGACATGAATATCACCTTCTTCACTACACACGCCAACAGTCCTGACATTACAGGTGCTGATGAATATTCATCCCCCGGAGGAAATCGTTATGTCACTACGACGATCTGATCCCAGACGCCATTTAGATGCATGTGATTTGCCCATCTGCCTATGCAATGATCAGGCCAGCCAATCTGGGTTCAGGAGCTGTCATGGGAGATGTGGCATGGCTATGAGTGATCGATGTGATAACACCCTTGTTTACCACAGATGTGTATGTGTACCTGTCGTCTGAGTCCCACATGGGAATATGTCTTTGATGATGTAATGATATCTAGTGTAGCTTGTACCGATGATGCTCAGGCTCTGCTCTCTAATGGGCAAGCATAGTGTTGACGCCCTGTCTGTTTCTGTAATGTTCAGACTGCATATTTAGGAAAATTAATATATTAGGTTGTGCATTTGAAATTGCATTTAAACTTAGATGGTATTCATATTATGGTGCAGTGTTGGTCGTATTGCTATTGTGTTTATTCATGTTGGTTTCATTTAGGCTGTGTATTTGTTGTTGTATGTACCAATCTTCCGCCATAGATTGAAGACCCATCTCTTCAGGCTACATCTTAACGGTCCCTCCTAATGACCTCTTCACCCCAACTACCCCCCCTGTACAAATTTCTCTCCTGTTAATAATAATAAAAATAATCCTTCTTCTAGCATTGTGACTGCCTATGGCCCCTGGTCTGAGCTTTGATTACTTTATCTTATGATGACTGATGGATAGATGATTCACTTACTTAAACAAATGTATTTGTTGTAAGTCGCTTTTGATAAAGGCATCTGCTAAATGCCATGAATGTAAATGTAAAATGTAGGTTGTGCTGTTTTTCTCCCTGTGTTGGTTGCGTACTGGTTGTACATGGTTGTAAAAGACGGATATGATCACTCTGGTTTTGACAGTATTGTGGTTGTGAATGATGGAAATATTGAGGCTGTCAGTATCGCAATCCCTGGTCTATCTTGGTATCCAGGCTGAATGAGGCTAAGTCCCTCACCATTTATTTTTCTTTTTTTGTACTAAATCTGAATGTTTTATGTCTCTAAATGTTCCACCCTCCTTCTCCCCTGCCCCTCTCTCTGTCCCCTCCAGACATGTTCTAGAATCTGGATTCCTCTATTCTTCTCTGCCTCTGCAATGTGTTTGTGTCCTCTTCTCCCCCTCCTCTCATCTCTCACTCTCTCATCTCACACTCTCTCCCCCTCTGTATCTCACTCTCTCACTCTCTCTCGCCTCTCTTCTTTTCTCATCATCGCTTCAGCCTGCTTCCTTTTCACACATTCATTATGTTCTAGTCCTCTCTAGTCCCTACCCTCATTATGTTCTAGCCCTCTATAGTCCCTACCCTCATTATGTTCTAGCCCTCTATAGTCCCTACCCTCATTATGTTCTAGCCCTCTATAGTCCCTACCCTCTTGCATTCAAGCTTTATCTCCCTCGCCCTTTGCCCCAAGTGGATATTAATGAGTGAAGAAATTATAATTCACTGAGATTTTTCAGGTTTGTCCTCTATGCCGGTGTGTGTGTGTGTGTGTGTGTGTGTGTGTGTGTGTGTGTGTGTGTGTGTGTGTGCGTGTGCGTGTGTGTGTGTGTGTGTGTGTGTGTGTGCGTGTGCGTGTGCGTGTGCGTGTGTGTGACTAGGGGCATTCTGAGTTATGTGTATGCAGCAGTGTTATTAGGTGGGTGTCAATATCCATGATATAAAACACCTCCAGTAGCCTATAGGCACAATCAACATAAACACGCAGAACAATAAGCACTTATGCAATGAAACGCTCTTCACCAGTGTTTATTTAGAAACGGGAGGGAGGAGGTTTATGTATGGGTCTTAGCTGCCTTTTACGTATCCGTCTTTTAATGTATTTATTAATTTAGTGCACCCGTCTGTGTTCAAATCACGTAGCTTGTCCGTCTGTCTCCATGACGACTAGAAAAATGTCAGATATTACAACACTGATTTAGAGAGAGAGATTGAAAGGGAGAAAGGCTTTAAATCAGAAGAAAGAGTTCAAGAGGAAATGACCAGACAATGAGGAATAAAATGTGACCAATATTAAAAGAGCAGTGGGAAAAGGTTAGAGGAGGAGGAGAGATTCTTACAATCCTCATAATCATTTGCAAATTTATCAGTGTGCGTGCGTGCGTGCGTGCGTGCGTGCGTGCGTGCGTGCGTGCGTGCGTGCGTGCGTGTGTGACAAGAGTTTGCGCTCTGTCTACTGAAGAAGAGCCCTCTGGTGTGAATGCTTCATGATCTTATCATCTTAATCCAGATTTGCATAAACCTGTTGGCTATACTCTGCATTTACATGAGCCCTGTTAGAACTGATATGTGATCTGAATTCACATTTCTCAAGGATGTTACAGAATAAAATTATGTCCTCGATTAGCAGAAGACCTAACCTCTGACAGCTAAACTCCATCACTTATGTTGATACAACATTGGGATAACATGGAGGATCCAAAGGAGGAGGAATTTAACGGACGTTAAATTGTCGGAAGGGATTCAAACTTAAGCAGCAGGGTTCTAGATGGTTGAATTTTGATCACATGTTGAGTTAAAGGAGTAATGAACAGCTGCCAGCAGGAGCTTCAGTAGACACTGATTTAATTTGCTTCAGGCAGATTGAAGCTTTGGCCAGATCCTGTTGACATTAAGACACATGAGATACAGTGTGTTCTGATACCATTCCTCACTTAGTTAAGCTCTCTGCTGTGTGTCCATTTCCTCTCTTTCCTAGTCTCAGACTGTTCTCTTCCTGTGGCCGGAGGCTGTCTCAGTGATAAAACACTCCCCCAGAGAGGGCGCCAGCTCATCTCATCATTACCCACGATCCATCTCTCTGGCACAAGAGGCTAAGCATAAAGTTGCCATCAGTAAAGTCCCTCAATTCCACAAGGGGAATCCTATTTGTCATCAGCTCTCATCCCTCCTACCTCCTCCCTCTCTCATCCTCTGTCTCCGATACCCTTTGAGTTTTCTCCTCTCCTTTCCATCCCGCTTACTTCCTGTTTACATCTTTCTACTCTCTTCATCTTCTGGAACTTTCATGCAGACTTCTGTTAACGTTCTCATCTATCCCTCTCTTCCTCTCTTTTCCCTCTTGGCCCTCTCGTTCACACACTCTCCCTGTGGATAAGGGGCTGCTTGGACAGAGTACTGTGGCTCTATATGCTTTTGAAGACTTCTGGAGTTGCAGAGCCACTTTTGATATGATATGTGCTCAGAGAACATGGGCATGAACATGTCTACTCGCAAAATAATCAGCCTGATCTGATCTCATGCTCTGGTCCCTCGTGTTTCTGTAGATGTAAACACATACATTATCTCTCTCGCTCTCTCACTCTGTTGTTTTTGTTATATAAAACACAAAAAGAAAATGTCTACTTGTTAATTTTGTTCTTGGCCAGGCAAGGCAAAGATGGCAATCTGTTTAAGTAGGAAATGCAAGATGGTCAATGATGTGTGCAATATGTTTAAGGGGTTAGAATTAGACTGGACTTTGGTTATTTTATGGCAATGAAGGATCTCCCAGTGTTTAAGGAGAAGTGGGGCTACAGAGGAGTCATGTGTATGGTGCTAGAGGGGGAACTTTTGTTTGTGGAGGTGAAGCATTGATGGGGGTGGGGTGGGGAGGGGGGGGGGCTGTTGTGCTCCATTGTACCATTTGTAACATGGTAACCCCTAATCCTAACCCTAACTTTCCTCTCATATTATTATTCTCATTTAATTTGTTTTTAGTCGGTTAGAGACACAGGCCTACTAACCTCACACCCCAGTCTTTCTTCTCACCTTGGACATTTGGCAACGCAAGACTAGAGACACACACATACACTCATTTCAACATAACTGATACACACAAAGTAGTGAGGATGACCTGAGGTATCTGTGGAATATTTTGTTATGTACTGACTGATTGACCGAAAATTCTAATTCTCTCTCTCTCTAGATAAGGTGGATGATGAGTTGGAGATGACCACGGTGTGTCACAGGCCTGAGGGTCTAGAACAGTTGGAGTCCCAGACAAACTTCACCAAGAGAGAGCTACAGATCCTCTACCGTGGCTTCAAGAACGTATGCACAGCCTCCTCTCTCTCTCTCTCCGTTTTCCATTCCTTTACCTCTCCCCCTCTATCTCCCTCGCACTCTGTATCAACTCGATTCATCATTTCACTATCTCATCTAAACGCCACGTTCTTTTCCCCTCTCATCCTCTACTCTTATCTCTCCCTGCCATTCTTATGTACACGCACCTCAGGTTTCCTCTGCTCTTTACTAGTGTTCATGTCTCATTTCAGTACTCTCTCATCTCGGCCTCAGATATGTAAATGTCTGTTTAGCCCTGTGCCTTCACTTCAGATGCTACTAATCAGATAGTACAGGCCTGGAGCTAGAGCAACTAAGCCTGACATACACCATATCAGCAATGACAAGCTGCATTACCCTCATACAACCAGGAAGAGGAAGGGAAGTATGAAATATATTTAGACAAATAGTCTGAATAAACACACAACACACACACACACACACACACACAC